>NC_056725.1:1737869471-1738041971 GCF_019279795.1 Protopterus annectens | reverse complement strand
TCAGTAAAATAACTAGCTGGCAAGCTCAGTAGGGAAAAAACGGGAAAAAAACCTGGAATACTCTTCCTCACACAATCTCTCTTCCTCTCTTTCCTCCTTCAAATCCCAACTCAAACACACCAAAAAACCCACTGGCTCCCCCTTCCCCTGCAACCCTGACTAGATTGATTTGGGGGGGATCTAGGTGCTCTCTCTCTTCTGTAACTTAACTACACCTTTCCTAACCCGAAAAGAAATCTAGGAACATTTTTTTTTTTTTTTTTTTTTCTCTTTTCTAAACTCTCTAAACTCTAACACACTACACTCACTTCTTTCACTCTTTTCCTAATATTTAATAATTAATAATTTATATATATATACCATGTCTAATTCTAACCTTTTACCTGAAAATACAAACATGGATATGCTTTTTTCTCCGGCCTCCTCTGCTGAAAATGGACATAAATCCAGTTGGACCAGCCCGGTCAACAAATGTAAAATAAAAAAATAAAAATAAATAAAATATATGAACTGAATTTTATTTGAAAAAATACAAATTTCCTGTCAGAAAAGGTATATAAGTTGATGATGTCATAGAGTGTATTTTAAGACTGAAGAAACTCCTTTTTGAGGAGAGAAACCTGGTGTGTGTTTCTGTGTTCCATGGATTGTGCTTTGTATATTAAAAGTTAACTACAGCCTCTGTCTGGGTGCCATACAATTTTTGTGTTTTTTATATTATACATGTGCACCCTGTTTCTTGTTTTACTGGTCTTGCAGTGAGTAATTTGTATATATTTTGTCTGTGCTGACCATAAAGCTTATTTGGATTGTTTATCTGTTTCAAGAAGCAGTCTGTATTATGGCTGCTCTACTGGATTTGTTTGTTTCCTTTCTAGATTGAATGATCATTGATAAGGATGATAGATTGTCATTTCCCTGTTTAAGGAGTGCTTCAGTTGATACTGGCATAAAACCCACAAATCCTGCATCATCCAATACTAATGAAGAATGTTGGATAAAGAAGGTGTTTACTAATCCAGTTACTTCTTCTAAGAAGTTAAAGTCACATATTTGACATCTACATTTACTTAAGGCATATCAGCAGCAAGGTATAGCTCCAAAGGTTCTTAGAGTGTTTCTACAGCAGAGAGTTGGTATGGAACATTCAGAATTTATGCAACAATAGAGGATGATGCAAAAGGTAGCTTCCTATATATTTATTGACTGTTTAATCAATTTTTATGAACAAACTATTGCCAGCCCTAAAGAGATTATAAATAGAGATTTTACACAAATTAACAGTTTCCTAAATCATAATTTGTTTTCACATTTAAACACATCCCTGGCTAGCCATAGGTAGTCATTGAATTCAGAGCTGGAGTCTTGAAAACTTTAAAGTTTAAGCAAGACCTTAAAGACTATGAATCAGGCCAGGTCTTTATAAGAAAGCGGTATACTTTGAAGATGCCAATCAAAACAATGGCCAAGTGAAAAATAAAAGGAAATTATCTAATACCAGATCAATTTTGCATCAATCTGACATCTCTTCTGAGTCTTCTATATGTCCAGTACTGATGCTGATTTAGACGTATCCCCAAAGTTGAAAAAGACTTTTCCATGTCTAAGCTGTATAAGCAGGGTGGATGTAAACGTTGCAATGGAGGCAGTCATTATATGTAACTTCCAGGAGATGTTGACAAAGATGTAGAAAATAAGCATTTATGTATAAATTTATTTGGCTTTGTTGACTCAAGCTTTGCTGGACAAGGGTTTTAATTTTTTTCCGTTTTTTTTTTTTTTTGTAGGCTTACCTGATGTGGTCCAAGACATCAAATCATTCTCTAGAATTTTAAATGTAAAATACTGGTGTAATTCAAGGGGTGATGAACATTCTAGTCAGGCTGATAACACCTTTGTTTTTAAAAATCTAACTTCCAGCTACCCTATCACCCAGTAGTTAGAGCTTTTGAGCAATCAGTTTTACATGATTTAAATCCTAACCAGAGACATATATTTAGGAACTTTGGTATAATTTTACATTAGCTGAACGTTCTGCTTAAAATGTGATAGTGATGAATGCTGATAAAGGTGGGGGAGTTGTGTTATGGGGAAAAAGACTGCACATTGTAAGCTTATAAACAGTTAAAATGATTTACAAACATTTGTAAATCTGGAACTGGATCCAACAAGTATGTTTAAAAAAATCTATTGACTATTTTTAGAACGAAATGGTTATTAATCAGGTTATACCTACTGAAGTTAGAAACCAGTTGGTGGTTAAATATCCTAACAGTCAAAGGTTTCATTTACTACCTAAATTTCATAAACAGGTTAAGCCAGTTCCAGATAGGCACATTATTTCAGGAATGGGCTCTCTCACTGAAACCATTTCTTTTGAAATTTTGAATTTTATTTAAAACCTCTTTTGATATATGCCAGGGCCAGACTACATGATACTTCTGAGTTTTTGTCAGTGATAGATGATGTTCAGGTATCCAATATGACATGGTTTTGCACTTTGGATATTGAAAGTCGTTATACATGTGTATCCGTTTTAGTGGTATTCAGGCTATGAAATAGTTGTTAGACACACAGAATTATATCCTTCACAATTTAATGAATTTCTGCTGAACCTTATTTCTGTGTTAGGAATAATTGTTAATAATTGCCCCTCCTTGTCTTCTCTAGTCCCATAATATCATCCAAAAAGACTCCGATTCAATAACCAACTGCTCCTAAATGTAGTGAAACCTACCCATGTAGCAGGACAGATGTGCTACTCCTTCACCGTGGACAAACTATGGAATACTCTCCCGCCATCTATAAAGTATATCAGCAGGATCCCTTTCTTTAAAGAATTCCCTGAAACAACATCTTTCCTCACTATGACAGTGCAACTGCACAAAGGCTGTAGTTCCAGTCACCTGAGTCCCCCTCTCCACTCACTTCATCTTGCTCTATATATCCTAATACATGTATTTAACTGCTCTGATGGAGTCTTGTTCCTCCCTTTCCATCTTTTTTCTTCCACATTATCCCTGACCTCTAGTCCTGTCCTGGGCCATCCTGGCTATTTAGGATCCCTTTTTCCCATTCCTGAGTCTGTCCTGTTGGCAGGTTTGACTTTGGCTTGTATTTTTGGATGTATGGGATCCTCTTGGGGCTCTTCCTTCCCTGTCTGGTCCAAAGAGGCACTCTGCAAGCAGGTTTAAATCAAACATGTATTGTGGCTCACATCTCTGTTTTAAGAACCTATCCGGATGGCTCTGATCCTGGATTATGATGACGCGGTTTCTGGGTTGACTCAGTTTAGTACCTGACGTTGATTTCTAAGCAGAGCATGTAAGGCTTTTGCAAGAGATCACAGACAGTTTGAAAAGGCAGAGATCGCCTCTGAGTGACTCTATTGATGAAACATACTGATTCTTTTAGTGAGAGGCCGGAGGCACCTTTTTTATTATTTGCATTCTTTTTACAATGGGTTGTTGAATTCTGGAGTGTTGTCTATAATGGATGAGTTGAGGGGAATGTGAAGCATTACCTGTGACCTGTGCCTGTCTGGATGAGGATACACCCACTGTATGACCTGTGCTCCATGATGATCTTCCTGATGATGGTGTGTTTGTGGGAAGGATTAACCTATATGGTAATTATCTGACCTATGTCTTCCCCTCTAATCCACCACTTTCTGTGTTTTGTGCTTGAGCACACTTTCTGTGCACACTTCTACTGTTTTTTTTGCCCCCTATGTAGTAACAGCACATGGTTCTGTTTATCCATACTGTTTCCCCCTTTTGCAGCTTGGAGCCTGGCCGACTAACCAGCCATGCAGTTCTGTTCTGTGTCTGTAGCTGATTCATCAATCCAGATGTTTGCAGTCATTGTCTCTAGCATGATGCAGTCCTTTAGCCACCTGTCCTGTTTGGTGACCTGTACTTTCGAGTCAGGACCGCTAAATCAGGAGCTGCACCAGGATAAGGGTGTGAGTCTTATTGGTTTGTTTCTCAGAGTTAGCCATTGGGCAAAGTTTATCTATGATTCCAGGAGTCGATTGTGAGCCATTTAGCAATTCCCATATGGTGACATAGGGAGGACAAAGCCCTAGAGTATGTTTATCTATGAAGACACAGTGCCATCAACCAGCAAGGCCTTCCAAGGCTGTCTTAATCTGCCACCCTCTACCACCTTCAGTTCGGAGACAAGACTGACTCCAAGCAGGCATCTTTGAAGGGGAGTCAGACACGCGGGATGTATCCCCAGCCTGTCCTTGGATGACTGTTGAAGGAAGTTCCATCTTTTGTAGTCAGGTGCGCTGGATGGTCCCATGGAGAATGGTAGCTCGGCTGAGCTGGGATAAAAGTGTTCACGGGATCACTGTGTGGATCTAACTCTAGGATTGGGTGAGCTGTAGCCTGCTGTATTACTGAAAGTATGAGGTGTAAATTTGATCTGTTTAGATGATTAATGTATTTCACTGAGGTGTGTATAGTTGGTTCCTGTGTCATGTGATGTTTAATATTGGTTATTCTGTATCTTGGTCCTTGCCAGTTCTATTTGTGACCGGTAAGTTGGGAATTTGGCAATCTTGGCCCATTCATGCTTATTTATTTAGGGCCAAGGAGGGTTCATGTCATGGCATGCCAGGATGTTGGCAGGAGATTGCATTCCATATTTAATCTTGATATAGTTATAAAATGCGTAATCTTTTGGCATGGTTTTAGAGTAGAGCATTAGTCTTAGATTCTTGACGTGGCTTCTTTGAGTAGTATAGAAAGTTTTTTTTCTTTTCGAGGATTTGTTGAGGCTTTTTTGAGGCATCTCAGTTTTTTGTTGAAGGCAGGAGGTTTCTCAGATTGGAGTTTGTTTTTAGTTTCTTTTTTGGCAAAGTTTCTTTTTTCTTGTTTTTTTTGTTTTTGTTGTAATTTGGGTGGTATTCCTGATTGTAGAATTTTGCAGTGTATTTTTATTTGGGCATGAGTGGATCGGATAGTGGAATCATGCATGAGCGGATCTGCTCAGATTCCTCCTTAGGTAAAGATCTTTAGTTTGTCTTTTTCTCACTTTCGGTTATGTGTTCTGTTGTTTTGAGAAGTTTTTATGTGGTATGAAGTTGGCTTTGGTGGGGTGGGTGGTGGTTTCTGGGGGGTGGGTGGGGGATGGGGATGTAAAGGGGTATATCACATGACCATAACCAGGAACTTGTGATCAGGGGTGAGGTATTTAGGCATCCCATGTTGTGTTGTTGCAAAGGATATGGATAGGGAAGCGGAGCCCTGGTGGGATGGATTAGGTGTTGGAAGGCATGAATGTTGGGACATGAGTAGTTTTCCCAGTTAATGGCAGTGTTTTTAGAAAGGTGTGTTAAAGTAGGGTAGTTGGTTCTTAAAATTTTCCAGCATTGTAGTGAAAGGTTGGTTCCAGTCCAGTATGGGTAGAGTGTGGGATGAGAATTGTAGTATGGTTTGGATTGATGTAAAGCTATAATTTGATTGTTGGTGAACTCTAGTGTGGTGCATTGGAGAATTTCAGATACATTGTGTTGGCCTGGAAGCCTGGTGGTGCAGACCTATCCTTGGTGGTGTCTTGTGGTGGTCCACCTCCTAATGTTTCAGTCCTGGGCCTGTGTGGCCAAAAAAAAGGTAGAGTTGCCAGCCTTCTATTGTTGCTGCACCTCTTTCGATGTTCTCCATTTGTTACTTGCACAGATGCGCTGTTCTCCATTTTTATTTTGGCCTTAGAAGAGGTTATTTGAGGTTTGTGGATGCTTACCTTTTGAGTATTGCTACCTTTTATTTGGCATGCTTGCAGAAAGGCGGTGGTTAAAAAGTCACTAAGGGTGCTTAAAAGGTAACTATAGGTAACCTGAACCTCCAGGCAGTGAATGCGAACCCAGGGGCGACAAGGTGCATCCATGGTCTGGTCAGTCAATGTCAGTCCAGAGTCACCATCCACTCCATGAATTTGATCCTTGAATGATTTATACAATTGTCGAAGTCCAATTGTTGAAGTCAATCATTTTATCCAGGCAGGATGCTACTCATGCCAAAAGCCAGCTAGTCAGGGCTGGGTCATGGGATCCTGCTCCACATGATCTCTTCCAGTGTTCCATTTTCGCTCCAGGTAGGTATGCCACTCAACATGGACAATCACAGAGTCATATTTGTACTTGTTGTGGAGCCAGATGCATTGGAGTATGCAGCGGATCCTGGCACCCGACAGGCAGCTGACTGTAATTGACACTAATTGTCTCCTTGGTCAGATTTGTTTGAGGTGAGAGGGACATCAGTGAGGGGACTATAGAGTCACCTATACATTGTCTACACGGTCTTTTTGTTGCTTAGGGGGGCACACTGGGTGGCACAACTGTGTTGTGCTTTAGTGTGATGCTTGGGCTTGTTTTTGGTTTCAGCTTGCTTCAGTGTTTTTCTTCTTTGTTGCTGTTAAGGTCTTTGTCTGCATATGTGGATGGTAGTATGTGAGGGTGTAGGTGTGTGGGGTGTGTTTGCTATAAGGGCTGGTGATGCTGTGTTTATAGCGGTGTGTGGTGTGTGTTAACCTTCTCCTCTGTTAACCTTTAGCCCCTGGGTGGGGCTTTGCTTCTTGCTTCATTTTCTGTGTAAGTGCATCTCTCTCATAGAGTGTTGGGTTGGAGAGGAGAGGAGGGTATTGTGTACATGTTGTTGTATTGCTGCAGATGCCCAGCCAGCCCAGGTGTACCAGGAGAAAGAAATCAGAGGAAGCTGACCCACTTGCTGCTGGCTTTTTTTTTTTTTTTTTTTTTTTCTTTTTCAAGTATAGAGATGGAGCTTAGCAATTATAGGTGCATTAGTAGCTTGTTTAGTGCCTCTAATTTCTATTTCTTTCTAGGTTGAAGTTTAGTTTGTATGAGTTTTGGTATTCCCTGGCTGCCCAGCAGGTATTAGAGAATATTAAAAGTGTGGATAGCTAATGGAGAAAAATAAAATTGAATGCAATGTGCAGTGCTGAGTAGAAGTTAGATGTGTAGGATGTGTTTTGAGTTTTACCTGTTTAAGTTTGTTTAGTGAATTTTTAGGAGAGTTACTATTTTTAAACAGGAAGATGGATTGAAAGGTGGTTTACTTTGTATTTTGGTACTATGAAATACTGTAGGATAAAAATAAATAATAATAATTGAAGGATTGATAGAAATGATGATTTTGTGATTCTTCTTCTATACTCACTCACTCTGTATTAAAGCTATACCTTTAACTGCTCTTAATCTCCAGACTGTGTTCCTAAACTCCTAAACTCCTAAACTTCTTTTATGGCTGGACTTTCAACCATACTCCTATTGCCCATCCTAGCAATAGCCCCAACTGTCTAAACTGCACCTAGCTATAACTCTCTCATCTTGCATAACATTCACACCTAGTTCTACCTCACCATCTGGATCTAATGCATAATATGTATATGGTATTGTTAAAAGCCATAATCTAGCTCTCCAGTGATTGGTTTTTGTATCGAACTACTGTATGTTTTTCAGAATGTACTGTCTATTAGTTGTCCAATGTATGGTGCTGTACTGAATTTGTACTATGCTGCTCACTTGTAATGTATCCGCATAGTATATGTAATTGTTTGTCGCATATTATACTATATGTACCGTGTAATACTTATTCTATGTTTATGGAGCTTTTCTCCCCAGGCCTTCACTGAAAATGGGCTCACCTTAGCCCAGTGGACTATCCCAGTAAACAAATGCAAATAAATAACTAAAATAAATAAATAATGAGATTAATAGGTATTGCAAGGTTAATTCTTGTTCACCTAACAAAAATGACAGGCTGTGATTTTTGCATATTAAAGATAAAAGGTGGATTAAAAATTTGTGTGCCATTTATGGTATAGGCCTAAATGAACTAGTATAAAATTTCAATATATCATATTGAAATTTTATATTTTATATATTATAGGCTCATAGGAGATTACTAGGCTAGTGGCTCTAGACCCTTTGTAACTCTAGCCATGTTAATCCCGGGTTGTCCCAATTGTCCTTGGTTAGATGGACATACTTTGCAGATTAGCACCGACTGCCCCTGTCCATAAGGGCATGGATGCCACCCCTGGGGTGAATTTGTGGCCACCCATCCATTTGTCCAGGTTGCTGTTGAATAGGGTCATTGAGGAGCTCTATTTCAAATAAATTTGAAGTTTATTCCAGAGCAGCAGCAATCTCTGGGAGACATACTTGTCTCTACAGCATGTTCTGTTAATGTCACTGGCAAGGTTGAGATCCCTAGAGAGAGTGACTCTAGTGCCATTTGATTTGCAGTTGTGCAGCATTTCCATCAGGTCTGGGTCAGAGACAAGTCACATCTGAGTAGCCTATATGATACAGAGTACAGAGACAGGGCTTTCAGTCTATTAATGTAGGTCAAGGTTTGGAGGCTGTGTATCTTCTTAGCGAGAAACCTCTGTGGTTTCTCCAGTTGCTACAGGTGTATAGTGAGATACATGTAGAAGAGAGCACTGTGTTCTATTAATGGTCTGATTAGGAGCGAGTGAAGTGGGGTTACAACATTCTTAGACCTTGATGTGATGCCTTTTCTTATGAGATGTTCAATGTAGAAGGCTTTCCTTAACAACTTGGAAACCTGGTGGTCAAATTTCAGATTGCTGTCGACCTGTATTTCCAGAGCTTGCACCACTGGGTTTGTACTTAGAGGGGTGCTGTCAATATTGTAAATAGTAGGGAATTCCGCACTGCCAAGTGGGATAATGGTGCAGTTTTTTGTGTTTAGATTTAGACCATAACTTTGGCACCAGTCATTTGTTTGTGTTAACCCTCCTGTAATATGTTGACATCAGTGGGGGACTCAATTATTGCACCTAGTTTACAATCATCAGCAAACTTAGTAAGCCAAAGGCAGTCTCATTTAACCTGGACTTCTGAGAAATAGATTCCAATTAGTAAAGGGCCCAGGACTTATCCTTGCAGTATGCCACTGGTGACGGGTCTACTGGTAGAGGTGAAGTCACCAACTTTGACAGTATGTGTTCTGTTGGTGAGCGAATTAACTATCCATCCATCACAGAGATGGATGCTTGGTGCCAGAGCCACGGCCTCAAGCTAAATGCTAAAAAGTGCATAGTCATCCCCTTTGGGAAAAACAAAGTGCCCACAAATTACCACATAGGTGGTAATCCATTAAGTACGGAAGAAGTAATTAGAGATTTGGGGACCAACATAGATAGTAATCTCTACTTTGATAATCATGTTGCCAAAGTGGTTAGAAAGACCTTCTATATAGCCCACCTCATCACGAAAGGGTTCGCATCTAGATCAAGAGAGGTCATTGTTCCCCTCTACTTTTCACTCATCAGGCCCATAATTGAATACAAGGCCCCTTTTGGGATGTACCTTACTCAACACCTGCAGCAATTGGAGAGACCCCAAAAGTAACTCACCAAGACAATCATGGGCTACAAACAGATGTCCTATGCAGCTCGACTAAAGAAACTCCAGCTCTACTCAGTTGCTTACCGCCTACTCAGAGGCGATCTATGCCTGACATACAAAGCCATGTCAAACCCAGAATTAATGGACATGCTCCACTTCAAAAAGTCCAAGTCCCTTAGAGCTACACGCTCCAGGAACCTAAACCTCAGCACAAAAATAAATAGGACATGCTGGAGGGACAGATTCATTTTCCAGAGGCTCCCCTCACTCTGGAATAGAATCCCAATTCATGTTAGACATAGCCCCTCGCTGACCCTCTTCAAGCGAAATCTGGACGAGTGGATGAGAAATCGCAAATTCACCCCTGGAATCTCTTCTGTGTCCCTGCTAGACAGAGGCACAGTAAACTAATCTTAAAAGGGTACCTTCTGTGACCTACTTTACAGAGGCACAGTAGGCTAATCTAATAGGGAGGCAGAAGCCAAATACACTCTGGCTAGGCTTATAAATGCCCTAGGGCAGATAGCCTAGTATCTACCTATGAACCTATGAACCTATCTATTGATGTAAGGGTTAACATCTGGCTGGGAGAGTTTTTCAATGATACCCAAGTGAGGGATTGTGTCAAAGGATTTGGCTAGGTCCAGGTAGGTAGTATGGACTGTCTTACCTTCATCCGAGGCTTTGATGACTTTCGTGAAGAAGTCTACCAGGTGCAGTAAGCACAATCTACCCTTAATGAAGCCAAACTGGGTTGGGTCTAGAATCTGAAGGTTGCCTATGTCCTTGTTGATAAGGTCCATGATGATCCTTTCCATGGCCTTGTAGATGAGGCTGGTTAGACTTATTGTTCTGTAGTTCCCAGGTTCGGTTGATGGTCCCCCCTTTATGCAAGGGGATTACTGTTGCTGTTCTCCATTCTGCTGGTACAAAGCCAGTTCTCAGGCTATGGTTAAAGAGAATGGCAAGTGGGTCAGCTAGGTCCTGTTTTAGATTGCTTTGTAAGCAACCTGGAATGTTATCTGGTTCCACTGGGGCTGTGTTTTTGGTCTTGGAGAGCACAGATGTGACTTGATCTCCAGAGATACTAGATAGGGAACTGCTGTCAGGTATGCTTTGTTGTATGGCTGGTGGGGATACGGGTGAAGTTTGCATCAAATCTGTCAGCTAGCAGGTTGGCAATTTCCTCGGGTATAGTGTGTGTGGTACCATCTACTACCAATTTGGCACATAGCTGGCACTCCCTTTTAGATTTTGGATGTAGTTAAAGAATGCCTTATGATTTTCCTTGGCAAGGGATGCTATTTTAGCTTGCTTCATAATTAGCTTTAAAGGACTTTACAAGACTTCTGATTTGCTTGTTCAATCTGTGGAGGGAATTCTTCCTCTGCAACAGCAGTTGCCTCTTGTTCTTGGACATCAGTTTCTTCCTTTTGTTATGCTGTTTATTCTAGATTTCCACCAAGGTGGCTTGCTTTTTCAGGAGGGGCTGGTTTTAATCTGGTCAGGTACAGCTGAGTCTATACACTTGCTAAAATGATTATACAGGGCATTAGTGTACATCTCTGCATAGGAGTCATTATTGCCTGTGATTGCAGGGGATATAAAACTCTTTATACCATCAGTTAGTAGGCTGCAGTTTGCTTTGAAGAAGTTCTTTAGTTTTTTTGCTCCTTTAGGGGTGTGAGGCCCAATAGTTACTTAGAATAAGACTGATTTATGGTCTGACCTTATCAGGAAGGGCATCACACAAGGGGTAGTGCAGTGACCACCTATGTTGGTGAGTACTATGTCAAGAACATTAGACCTCCTTGTGGGGGTGCAGACTATCTGTTCCAGAGCATTTGCATTGACAAAGTCCAGGAACCTCTGGGCGAGCATGTTTCAGCTCATGTATGCTACCCAGTCAATGGAGGGATAATTGAAATCTCCAATGATTAAGGTGTGGGTCTGTATGGTGAGTGACTCCAGTAAGTCCAGGTAGGCATTGTGCTGTTTTTAGTTCATGGAGGGAGGCATATAACTAGCAATGATGTGGTACAGTATTTTGCCTGTAGCTAATTGGGCATGGAGTAGTTTGAGACAGTCGTTCTATTTGACCAATCTGGAGGTGTACTTGGCTTTAATGAAGATGGATACACCTCCAAATTTAGTTCATTCATGCTCATTCTGAGGTCTGAACATGTGGAAGGCATTGTAGCCTTGCATAGCTGGGATGCTGTTTGCAGCCTTGAACCATGCTTCAGTGACTGAACAGACATCAGCATCCTCAAAGGTGAGGGGTGCTTCCAGGGAGTGCTGGTTTGTGATTAGACTCCTAGCATTAAGCAGCAGAACCTTGAGTTTGTCTCCAGTGGATTTTGCTATGCCAAAAATTTTGTAGTTTTAACATTGCTTAAAAAAAGCACTATGGGGGAGGCAAGCACCTTGGCCAGTATCAGAAAGCCTGGGGGCAACAGGTGCAGACCATCTCTAGCAAAGCAGCATGGCTTGTTGACTATATCTTCCCATGCTGACAAATACTGGATCCCCCTGGAATGACATTGAACCTAAGCAAATTGTTGAAGTCAATCACTTTTTGTTTATATTGTGGTATCTTCTTGGGTGAAGGTAGAATGCTGCTTAGGGCTAGGGTCATACCTGCCTGGTACACTTAATCTGAGAGTTCAATCATATCTCTCTTTATATAGTCCAGGGAGGTATATCTCAAGTCATTCACCCCAACATGGACTATGACGGAGTCATAATGGTACTTGTTGAGTGACCTGAGTGCATGCATGATCTGATGGATCCTGGACCCAATAGGCAGCCGACCATGACCTTCTCCTTGTCCATCCTGGTGAGGGGGCATCTGTGTGTCTCACTGTGGAGTCTCCTATGACCAAGACATTAGAATTTGATGTGTTTTGCCTTAGGGGCTTATTTGATGAGACAATGATATATGTGCTATTATGTGCAGTGGTTTCTCTACATGTTACGTGTGTGCAGATAATTTGCACTTCGGAGGTCTCTGATCTTTTGGTAGGCTTTTAGTGAGTACCTCTGTATATGGGGGTTTATGTGTTGTGTCCTGAACTTGTGTGAGAGGTGAAGTGTGTGACCTGGCAACCTGTTTGATGTCTTGTTTTTTGTTATATGAGATGATTGTTTTCAAATTGATAGTGCAATTACATCTCTCGTATATGGTATTTGCTTGTTTCAGGACTAAGTGGTTGTCAGTATATATGAGATAATTACTACATTGCCTAAGGATGCCCAAGTTAATCAGGTTGGCTGGAGAAATGGTGAGAAAGTGACCATCCATAATGGCAGATTTATACCGTAGTACTGTTGTGGAGTGTGTAAATTAGATCAGTTTATGATGTAGGAATAACAGAGGGTCTTATTCTGTTGACAGTTAAGGGTGAAGAGCTGTGGTGATGCTGCTCAGTGTGCAGTTGAGTTGCCTAGAGACCAACAGGGGACATGGGAGGATTCTACTGACAGACATCTAGGGGAAATTTAAGTTTCCAGGTGTTTGCATCTATACAGGGCAGCACTAACCTCTGCTGTGCAATGTGCAGCTACTCGCAAATGTAAAGCTTAAATACGGGTGAAATTCAGCAGTTTTAAGACAAACTATCATTGGGAAAGCCCCAAACTGAGCCTTACTCCAGCAATACCCAGGTCAGCTGGAACCTTAGCTACACACTTCTGCCACAATGGTGCAAGGATGCCGTCTTAATGTAAGATTTCTGGTTTAGAGCACAGTGATACCAAACAAACAGCCTAGATCTAGTGACTCTGAATCTAGGCTATGCTATATAAGGCAGTAGTACAGAATTTTAAAGTGCAGAAAAACTGCAGACACAATCAGCAAAAATGAAGCAGCAATTCAAATAAATATAGTTAACAAAGTGCATGCAATACAGGGTTTAATTATACTTATTTTTCAGTTGTTTGCAGTGGATTCCTTGAATTTCAGTTCATATGCATTCTAGATCTCTAGGTTAAAGTTACCAAACTCTGAGCAGCTCTGGTTAACTGAAAGCAAACCCTCGCAAACATGAGGCTTAAATGCAAGTGAAATTCAACAGATTTAAGACAAAGTACTAATGGGAAAGCCCCAAATCGAGCCTTTCTCCAGCAATTCCCAACTCAGATGGAACCTGAGCTACACAGTTCTGCCACAAGGGTGCAGGGAGGCTTAATAGGGTGGGAGATTGGCATGTTTGTCTTTTCGGCTTTTCCCGGTTAGGGGTCACCACAGTGGAACTCCGGTCCGCTAATGATTGGCAGTACATTTTTTTTATGGTGCCGAGTTGCCAGCCCGACGCCCAACCTTCAGCAAAGGCACGCCCATTCATGCACGTCTTTCAGAGGCCACTTGTCCACGGGAGGACATGCAAACTCCACACAGAAGGCACTCCAGCCGTGAATCGAACAGGAGAACCTCTTGCTGTGAGGTAACAACGCTACCACTGTACCACCCAAGGTGCAGGGTTTGATTCTTACATGGGGTAATTGGCTAGGCTTAAAATAGTCCATAAGGACAGTTAGCCTAGTAATAATTTATGAACCTATGTAAGATGGCTGGTTTAGAGCACAGGCATACCAAACAGCCTAGATTTAGTGACTCTGAATCTAGGCTATGCTATATAAGGCAGTAATGCAGAATTTTAAAGTGCAGAAAAACTGCAGACACAATCATCAAAAATGAAGCAGCAATTCAATAAATACAGTTAACAAAGTGCAGTACGAGCTCTAAATATACTTATGTTTCAGTTGTTTGCCATGAATGGCTTGGATTTCAGTTCAGATGCACTCCAAATTTCTGGCTAAAGTCACCAAACTCTTAGCAGCTCTAGTTAAATTCAGGCTTTATGCTTGTATTACTACCTTCATGTTTTCAAATGAATATATTAATGGTGTTATATATAAGAATTATACTATTTCTCATACAAGGCATATAGCAAGGTCCCAAGAAAGTGGACCTAGGCAGTCCTGTGGTGGTTTGAGGTCCCAGAAACATTGGTAGAATTAGTGCAGGCTATGTACAAGGACCCAGTGACTCAAGTATGAACAGAGTTTGGCCTCACAGAGGGGTTCCCAGTGGGAGTAGGTGTACACCAAGGTTCAGCTCTGAGACCACTGCTGTTCATACTGGTGATGGACTACATTAGCAAACAGGTTGGAGGGGACAGATCAACAAAGGTTACTGTATGCAAACTATGTGGCATTAGCAGGCAGACTCTGAGCAAGAACTTCAGCAAAGGTTACGGAAATGGAATTCAAAACTGAAGGCACATGAGATGAAACTAAGCACAGGTAAGACAGGTAATGTGAGCAAATTGGGGAAATCAGAAGAAGCTGAGAACTGAGATAGAAGGAAAGATAGTGGAACAGGTAAATAGCTTCAAGTATCTGGGAAGGGTGGTTGAGGAGAAGGGAAGTCTGAATGAAAGGTCAAAGCTAGAATCAGAGGGGCTGCAGTCAACTGGCATAGAGTCTCAGGTGTAGTCTATGACAGAAGAATGCCAAAGAAGCTGAAAAGTAAGGTGTACAAGACAGTGATGCGACCAGTACTACTGTATGGTACAGAAACCTGGGCAGTAAAGGCAGAGCAGATGAAGAAGCTAGAGGTGATAGAAATGAAGTGCCTGAGAAGGGTGGTAGGATGCACACTGTGGGACAAACGAAGAAATGAGGACATAAGAGTAGAAGCAAAAGTAGCTCCAATTGCAGAAAAGATCAAAGAGAACAGATTATGGTGGTTCGGGCACATGTGCAGAAAAGCAGGAGGCAATTTGGGACAGACAGGAAGAAGGTAAGAAGAAATGAGAACGTCCAGCAAAGAGGTGGATGGATTGTGTGAAAGAGATCTGCAACAGTCAGGCATGAGTGTTGAAGAAGGCAGGAGTGTGGCACTGAATCGAGAGAGATGGCGACAGTTAACACGATACCCCAAACCTATGTAGAAAATGGGAAAAGGGGGCTGATGATATTCTTCTTCTTTCGGCTTTTCCTGGTTAGGGGTCGCCACAGCGGATCACCTGTCCGCTCAAGATTGGCAGTGGAGATTTTACAGTGTCGAGTTGCCAGTCTGGCGACCACCCTTCCACAGAAGACACACACTCACACCTAGGGTCAGTTTAGAGTGTCCAATCCACCTACAGCATGTCTTGATGATGACTATTTCTCATACAAAAAATTTTCAGCAAAGAATGGCAAGCAGTTTTGTTTTTTGACAAGATGTTGCTATGCATATGTACATTTTTTTATTTGTTTGCAATATTCTGTTTTGCCACCTGGTGTCACTATAGTTAAGAACAGTTTTTTTTGTATTTGTGTAAAAATACCTTCTTTTTCATTGTTTTATATTTATTGGCTATATATGTAGTGACCATTCATTAATTCTACTAATTTTCTATCATATATGAACTGAAATTATTTGGAAAAATTTGCATTTCCCGCCAGAAAAGTCATAGAGTGTAATTTAACACTGAAGAAGCTGCTCTTTGAGAAGGGAAAACTGGTTTGCGTTTCTGTGTTCCAAGGAGTGTGCTTTATATATTAAAACTTAACTACAGCTTCTGTCTGGGTGCTGTACATCTTTTGTGTTTTATATATATATATATATATATATATATATATATATATATATATATATATATATATATATATATATATATATATATATATATATATATATATATACACATGTGTACAGAATTAGAGATAGAACACATTTATTTTATTTTTAGTTTTAATTTATTTACATCTGTAAACCATGAATTCACACTCGGGAAGCCCCATTTTCAGTGGAGCCCCAGGAAAAAATACTCCAAAATATATAAAACATTAATGAAGATATGTGAAAGAAATACACATTACAGATGATACAGCAAGGAAAATGATACCCTGAAACAGGAAGTTAATATGTATATAGTTAATAATGCACACTACCCCCATAAACAGACTTAAATAAAAATAAGTAATAGATTCACTGAAATAGTAATGTGTATGTTGAGAGAGATGTAGTCTGTATTTTCTGAAAAACAGCTGATAAAATAGTAAGCACATATCACTCTGGTTACGTTTGCCTTCCTTACTGGCTCTCTTGTATCCTTTTAATATAATTTATGTTTCCAAAGTTTGATGCTGCTCCAGTGTCCTCTTATCCTCACTGGCTCTAAATGTGGTTCATGTTGAGCCCAAGGAAGGCTTAGGCAGGTCTGGTGGACCCAGTGAATAAGGAGAGAAGCTGGCAGCATGTAATGGTTAGTGACAGTGAGGCAAAATGGATGGTGCAAATAAAGCAATCGTATAAATACAAGACTTTCTTTTCAGAGTTATGTCATCCAATTACAGTCTAGCATCTCTGAGAGAAGTATTATAGTTGCGGTGTAAAATCTACCTGTAGTATTACAGTTAAGACAGAATTTCCTTAAATCAGTTAAAAATAGTTGATGTAACAGTGATAACATTTCTTACCGTGCTTACCTTCTGTCACACTGTTTATTTATTTTTATTTTTGGTAGCACATGTGGACAATGTATAGTTTTCTCACATGCTTTCATTCTGTTACACATTTTTACACGTGTCTGCTTTGTTTTGATTTTTCAGGCTACTTGAAATGCATATTACATTGTTAATTTGAATTATGTCTTTATATATTATATACATTGTGCTGTCTTCAGCTGCAGCTGATTAGTACTATCGATGTGTTTAGTAAATGTACAGTAGAGAGTTGATTATCCAAATGCTGATTATCAGAAACATCAATTATCCGAATGCAGCCTTCCAAAGTTTTTGGGTAGGAAAAATCATAAAGTCTGAATATATAAATGTTGTACATATTCATTTGTGCATGTTTTTGAGCTTGTAGCCTGCTCGTGTGCAAAAAATACTCCTTATTGTCCATTGGAATCAATGAATGGTCAAAAGGCATGCAGTAAAACACAAGATTTTTGCAGTTTTTTTTTTTTATCTGGTTCAGTCGATGTTTGATTATCTGAACAGTTTGATTATCCGAACTACCCAGGGTCCCAATTAGTTCAGATAATCAACTCTCTATTGTACTCATATCAAAAATTAACAAAAAAAAAATGCTCACCATTTGATATTGTTAGCTATACCCATTCTCTTGGTCTGGGCAACTACCATGCTGAACACTGGCTATGATATGTGTTTAACTGGCTAAATATGCTGGGCCCTCAAAAGTCTCTTTTTCTAATCTGTATTAAACTAGTATGATATTTTTTAGCAGAAAATTGACCAGATCACTAAAAGGGTTGTCAATGTACATGCCAAGTGATGTTTGTTAACACTAGAACTTAATTTCAGGTATCTTGAGTGGGAATTAAACCTCCAATTTCTGCTGTTGCAGTGTCATAGCTCAGTGTATAACCTGCTATTACTGTTTCCTATCCTTTCTAGATTCCATTGATCCGGGTAGGATTCTGTCTCATTGGCATTTACCTCCTACAAGTTGTTGCTTCAAATGCATTCATTGTAGATTCTGATGAATATTTCTGTAATTGGCATATAATTCTGACTTCAGTCCCAGTTTTATTATGGTATATTCTGGCCCTAAAAATCTTTTTTTTTTTCTGTGCACTTAATTTATTTTATATTTATTAACTGGGTAAAACCTGGTAAACATTGCACTCCTTTTTCTGAGGTAACTCACAAGTTTTTCTTAATAATTTGTTCAGAGGTGGAAAAGTATGCAAAAAGTCATGATACTCAAACACTGGACTACAGGCTGTCAAAAATGCCATTTCTATAGTGCAGACACTGAACTAGAACAGGTCCAAAGGTAAGTATTAGGTTAGCTGCCCTTGTGGGCCATTTTAATCCTAGTCTATTTCCCTCAAAGGCAAAAATCAAACACTGTATCCTGTAACTGTAAGGTAATCACCTTAACCATTATGCCAACCCTCAAGTGTATTATAGTCCTTAGGTAAATACTAGGCTCTCAGTCTGCAGACTATTACAAGCCTACCCAACAACCAGAGGTCAGAGTCAAACCCTATACATTTAAAGACCTTAACCATTAACTTCCTGATAGACCCCAAGTGAAGAAAAATTCTATTCAAACTTGAGCTGTTACTATATTGAATATCAGAACAGCTACTGTATAGGTGACTGTCTAATTCTAAGGTTCTTGAAACACTGATCTTTTCTGAATAACCTCACATAGGTCCTTAGGTAGTTATTAGGTATACAGTCTAGAAGACCATTGTCTGAGGAGCCTAACCAAGTTGCCAATTGACCCAGAGTACTGTCTGGTTAAGTGACTTGCTCAAGGTCACACAGTAGCTAAAAGAATGCTGAAGGAATCAAACCACGTACCTCAAGAAGTAGCTTGTTAACAACTCATAGCCTTAATCCTCTGTACAACAAGCACCCACCCCAAACTAACAATGATGTCGCAATAGACATATGCGGGAGGATTTGAACCCAAAGGCATCATCATATGCAATCTGAAAGCAAAGCCCTGACATGTTGAACTACTTGTACAATTACACACCTCTTTACAAAGCTTTTTTTGTCAAATCAGTTGCATGTTGTCTTATTTAAAATAAAAGGTGCCTAGAATGCAGACACAGAACTGCAGGGGTGTAAACAGTGAATACAGATTTAAGAAGTAATGCAAAATTATTTCATTATCTTGAAATTAATAATATAACTACACAATTTGTGGCTATGCACCTACTTCAAGTTTTAATTTTCCTTTAAAATATTAATCTGTGATGGCAGTAAATTCAATGAGCTGTGTAACTTGGTTAATACTAATGCAATTTTTGTTTACTTTGAGCCAAACCTTGGCAGCTGGGACATGGAATGATTCCATTACTATTGAGTAGTATTGATTTTTGTTTCATAAACCTCCTGGAACAAAAGAGTCTGTCCAGCAGTCAATAGTCTGCAATACCAAGAGTCATGTTTTCCTTCAGCAGATTCTTATAATTAGACTCTGCATTAATGTTTTGTGTCAGTCATTTAAAATGCTAGTTAAATGTCATATACACAAAAAGCTAAAAGACCTCATCTGCAATGAGACCATATCCCAAAGTGGCATATAGATCCAGAGGGAATGGGAAGAACATTTTATTATTTTAATGTAACTGGGAACAGAATGAGATGTTACATGGGCTAAGAGCAAGAATTTCCAAGGGCCAGAGAACTATTTAGTCTTCACAGAATTAAAATCAAAATTTAAAGTAAATCATCTATTGCTGTGTACTTATGAAATACTGGTGCATGTGCTTTTGATTAATTAGAAAAGTTTATCTGATTACATTTGGTGAGCTGTATAAATAATACATTGCCTGCTAGCTGAGGAAACTGGCACTGCTGCCCTTTTATGTTACTTTAGTGATCATTCCAGTGTCTGTTACAGCGGCATTATCAACAATCAGCCATTATATGCTAAGTTGCTGTTTGCAATGTCACTTTCAGAGATAACAATGGTAGCGTGATAATGGTGCAGTAGGGCAGGACATAGAAAAATGAGTTGCCAAGCTGAGAGGTGCTCCATTAATGTAGTACGGTGTTAAAGAAAGAAAAGAAAATGCAGTGAGAATTTCTCCCCATTCTGATGTCTTCCTCTTGCAGGACTATGGTGTTTGTGGATTACTGATGTCATACTCAAACAGTGCAGATGGGTATATGGACAACCCACCATGAAATAGCAAATGCGACTGAACATTATGATAACTAGGCTACTCCTCCAAGCGTGAATCTACACTGGCAAAATAAGGAATTAAGTACTCTCTGACTTCTGTGGCACAGATAGTGGGAGTAATGACTATGACCCAGATGTCTTCAGATTAATTGGCAATTTTCCTATCTCACAAGGCATATACAAAAGCCATTCTATCTTCTGGGCTTTGATGACAGAGAAAAATGTGGCATGAATGGCTAGACTGAAAAAGGTTCAAGCGCTGTTAGCCTAGTAACCTCCTATGATCCTATGAACTCAGAAGGAGTCAGGAGATGCATAGCAAGAAGTGACAATCATCAGCCCATCCATTCCATTCCAAGACAGCGAGAGAGAGAGAGAGAGAGAGAGAGAGAGGAGGTGGGGTTTCTGTGTGTGATCTAGCACTCCCCTTTTGATAAGTGGTGTGATGTAATCACACAACTGATAGACTTAGTACTTGGCATACACAGGGGGAGGGGGCGGTGCTATTGACATCATGCTTCATGATGCATGTGATATCAAGCAGCCTCAGCCAGTTAGGACAAAACAAAAAAACAAAAAAAAAATCTCCCAATATACAAATACACTGTATGCAATGATGCTAGATTGCTCCACTCCACATTTCCTATTCCCAACCCATCAAGTTAATACCATCCTGTCACTCTTGACAGCATTCTACTGTTTATGTTTACATAACTGCAGTCATTCTCATCTGTTTAAAAAACAACTAGTACCTGCAGGAGCTGGAAAATGAGGAAGTTTGAGCCATGAATAATCTGATGTTGGAGAGTATGAGCTATTATGTCAAATTCAGACACATAACCTCATATAAATAGCCAATACATCCACAGTATAACTGTTTTGTTAAAGGCACAGCTGCAAAGTCTGCATTTCTGATTGCAGTACCTAAAAACAGATTCAGCTGGCATCCCATGTATCAGAGACTTGACTTGGGACAGACTTGAGTGATAGGTGTATAGGGACCAGCCACTATTAATTTGATTCGTTATGGAAGCTACATAGATAACCAACAAGGCTGTAGGCATTTTATGGGCATAGGCCATCATCCTGTGCAATGCATACTGGAGTTTGCTGCACATTTGCTGATATCTGCGTGCTTACATCTATTGTAGACAGTGACTACATAGTGAGAATGTTTGACTGCCTACATCTGTGAAAGTGATGATTTCTTCTTTAGCAGAGAGTGATTCTATGTAGAGCTGGGAACAATATATGTATCCATCAATCATTTAATGCTTATCTGTAAAAAGGACTGTTCTTGGGGCCTGCATGTTTTGAATGTACCAGCCAGTGTTGAGTCTTAAGTCCAACTTATTATCTTAATAAAAAAAATGTAATTTAGAATGTGGGGCTGACTACATGATATTGCTTTTATAAACAAAGTGAATGTAAATAACACAGATAGAAGACGTCTGAAAAAAAAAGAATGTAAAATTAAATTGATTTCTCCACAATATATCAGTTTGACTTTTACAGAAAGGAACTGCTTGGCAAATTGAATGTTTAAGGCCAGCACATCCATCTGTTGCAAATAAATTCAAATAAAAAAATAAATACATTCACAAACGATTAAAATGACTTTGATAAGGAATATATTTTTATGGCCACACTTTACTATACAGCAAACTACTGGCAAACCCATGACTAGATTTGTTAACAAGCAAGAGAGGGATGTAAAAGATCTGATGGGATGACTAGAATAACATTTTTATACATGTCTGGTAGCCTTTATTATAGTAGATCTCAACATAGGCACAGATATGGTACCTATTCTGGTATTGTGTGACTTCAGTTTTGTAATTCATACTTCTGAATGTCTATCTTCAGTTAGGAAACTAAACTTACAGCCCAACATACTGCTCTTCGGGTATTGTCAGATGTAAATGCCATCCCTACCAGGGGAACACTGCTGGGTAAGATAACATCCATGAACTTATATGTAGCAGTAGACTCATCTCAATTAAATCTTAAAAATCCATCCACCCACCACCCAGTCACACATCCATGCATCCCATGTAACTTTAGCCAGGCAGACTATCAGCAAAAAAAAAAAAAGAAACAGGAACAAGGCATAATTCAAATCTCTTATTTCAGTTCTACTATTTGGAAGGCTTGTTGCATCAGTTCTCAGCCATTACATCTAAAAGCAGCATTCCTTTGTATTCTTACAATATAGATCAAATCTAGCATGACTGACATAACCAATCACACAGCTTATACTTTATTGTTCCATCTGCCATTGATAAGTACAATGTTAACCAGCAAACCCCCACAGTGCTTACCTGTTCCATGGTAACCAAAGAAAAATTTGTCATATTAATTATTGTGATCTAGATAGAATTTCTTAATCAAAATGTAGCCTTCACCCAGTGTAATTCCATGGCATAGAGGAATAAAGTCTTGACTACATACATGCTAGATGACACTTGTTTGAGTACCACATGGAAACTGGAGGGACCAGGTAGGGGACGATGAGACTGAGTGGCTGATGCAGGCTTGCCCATCCTGGGGGTGGGGGGGGGGTGATGTTGGCTTGGAATGTGTCACTGGAGACACCTGCAGGAGTGCAGATGTATTGCCCACACACCAAGGAGCCTAGCTTGCACTTGCTGTGAATGATGCACCACTTGGCCAAGAGACTTAGCATGTGTGATAGTACCCTTGCATCTCTTCATACCAGATTAGTGTAGTACAAACCTCACTAGAGACTGGGTTAGGAGCACAAAGAAAAAGTCCCCATCTTCCCAGCTAATGATGGCAGCACACTTTGCACCCAGCCTTCACCTCCCAGGGGAACAAATGGGCTAGCAGGGTATCACCAATGGTAATAGCAAATGGGGCTACTGGGTGCCTGAGGGAGAGGCTTGATGGTTATTGTGGGAATAGTAACCCAAAAAATTAAAAACATAGCCCAGTCTCTTCCGTGGCAATCAAACCATACCTGCATTAGTAAATATTATTAAACTATAATGTAATCATAGATTAATCTTCATATGCTGTTAATTTAATCTCCAAGGCTTATCATTAAATTCAGTGTTTTAGGATAACAAGAACACTCACAACCTACTTGCATACTTTCTCATAGATTGCCTCTGTTTCTCATTCTACACTCAAACTATGAGGATGTAAAACTGACATATGCATAGAAAAGCTTTTTCTAAACTATATTAGGTCATCAGCCAGTGAGTATTCAAATAAACAATCTTGTTATGAAAAACAACGGAGAAAGCAAGATCTCCGTTGCTTTTTAGTGTATGTCTTGCTATGTTAAATGAGTTTAACATGGCGAGACAGTTTTAAAATAAACAGCGGACATCTCCGTTGCTTATTTTTAACTGTCTCGCTATGTTAAACTCATTTAACATCACACTAAAATAACAATGGAGATCTTGCTTTCTCCGTTGCTTTTTTTAAACACTGCCTCGCTATGTTAAATGGGTTTAACATGAGACAGTTTAAAATAAGCAACGGAGATCTCCGTTTATTTTAAACTGTCTCGCTATGTTAAACCCATTTAACATAGCGAGACAGTGTTTAAAACGAAGTTATACTAATGGAAAAAGTCCGGCGACCTTTTCCATTAGTATAACTCGATTTACAATGGGCACGCTGGCCAATCAGCGTGCACGTTTTGGGGGGATCATGGTATAATAAACTATAATGTAATCATAGATTAATCTTCATATGCTGTTAATTTAATCTCCAAGGCTTATCATTAAATTCAGTGTTTTAGGATAACAAGAACACTCACAACCTACTTGCATACTTTCTCATAGATTGCCTCTGTTTCTCATTCTACACTCAAACTATGAGGATGTAAAACTGACATATGCATAGAAAAGCTTTTTCTAAACTATATTAGGTCGTCAGCCAGTGAGTATTCAAATAAACAATCTTGTTATGAAAAACACTGATGGTACTACAGCTTCTCTTACATATCTTTCTTCCATATGGGTAGATCAACATAAGACACCTTTCCATGTAGTTTAATAAAGGAACTTTAATACTACCATCAACTATAAACTCAGCATGATGCATTTAAAACTATTTCAAGATTATGAGACAACTGACATATTATATGAACAATTTTAATTTCCATGTAAGATTTCTAAAGGGCAATGGCTTTCCATTTATCTGTTTAATAATGAATACTAACTGTAGTTTAATATATTTAGTTTTGTCTTGCTATATATTCATTACAAGTATATTGCTACCCAACATTATCCAGTTTCAAACATAAATCCATTAAGTCATTACCTGTCTTCACTGTTAATTATTTGTAATACATTTCACTAAATCACAAGCTTTAAGATAATAATCTTATACCTCCTTAGAGACTTACAAAAATCAATTGCATGCAGTTATTTGAATTTAAAAGCATGGCAGCCCCTTGCAGACATGACAACATCTGTGCATAGCATTTCCATGTTGTTAATACCCATAGCACGTCATCAAAAATTTAACAATATTTAATTTTGCCCTATAGCTTCTCAGTGACACCCATAATAATACACATTTTTGCACTATTAGTAGGGGCAAACTTGTCTGTTATAACTTATATTATCTTCATTGAAATAACCTGTATCTTGCTGCCAAATAACTAAACCCATGAACTAATAGCTAGTACATGAGACCCTGATATAGTTTAAAATTATTTACAACAATGTCTGGCTGCATTCTAAATATAATTGTTAAATTTATGTGTTATTTTACCTTTATGAACAGAGCTTTCTAAGTATACAATTAAACTATAAACATGAACAGAATGGTACTATACCTTGTTGCTGTGACATAAAAAAACAGCCCACTCTTCTATAAATTTTATAGTAATTTAACAACTTAACATATTATATAGACATGACCATACTAAGGTATAGCATACCTAATTAATTTATGTGTAGACCTCTGTGGTGCTACTTGCATTAAGTAATGTGTCCTCTAGAGTGCATAGTTAAATTAATTTGGGTCATCTTAGACATATGAATTGATGTTCATCATTTAAATACTGTGACAATGTTGCAATTCTCAGACTTTTTGCCTCTTGAAACTATGCTGATTTTTTACTGAATTTTATGTTAACTGCAGCTGCTTTGTGCATTTAAACTGTTTCCAAAGCAGAAAAGTTAAAGGTTTTCTAGGGTAGTCATATCTGTAGTTCCTGAACAATTGCCATCCCTCCATCTTCACTCATAATCGTCTTGAGGTGTCAAACGTGATAGTACAGGGCAACGGCTCTGCGATTTATCTGTGGCAGGAAGTTGTCACTTCAAAGAAGTGGTAAGGTTTGCAGAATTTATTTTATTCATTTTTATATTGTACTAATCTAAAAAATTGAGAGCACTTGACAGTTTGTTTATATAGTGTTGTGGTATAACTAACTCATCTCTGGTCTTCAAATAAAGATTTATCTAAAAACTAACTTGTTGGAAAGTGGTCTGTTTCACTGTAACCTTTAATGTGTGCACGTAGCTGTTTTCAGAAAAACAGTTACAAATTGAAAACTCAAAGTTCTGGTTAATCAAAGAAACACAGAGAATATAATGGCTAGTCTGGGTCACACAGGCTGAGAGAATTGCATTGTGGAACAGCACAGTTACAGCTAGATTATTGACTTGAGTTTGAACATTTAATAACATTGTGAGTTTCACTGCAGTGTGTCCTACTATGCAAGCTGTCAGAGTGCTTTTCTTAAATTTTTTACTTTTTTTTTTTTTGAAGCACAACTTTATTTACACATCTCTACACAACATTCATCTCTGTGCAGTCCTCATGTTACCCCAGGCATCACTTCTGTGTCACTGTTAGACAGAGACACAGTATACTAACCTCGAAAAAGGGCATAGCAAAATTAATTTAAAATGGGTGGCGAAAGCCAAACACACTCTGGCTAGGCTTATAAATGCCCTAGGGCAGATAGGCTAGTATGAACCTATGAACCTATGAACACTCTGGTGGCCTGCCAGTTTAATCACCATTCAGCCCAGGAGCAGAGTTCACATTTCTGATGCTTCCCATTCCATCCATTGAAATTTTTCCATATATTTCTTTTTTATCTTTTCACCCTCCTCTCTCCAACCCTCCACGCTTTGTCTTTATTATGTCACCCACAGTACCAAACATTTCAAACTGAATCACTCACATCCCTTTCTTTTAATGTTCCCTATTACAATGCCTTCTTACTAAGCATGCTCAATGTTCCTGATATTCATCGTGCATACAGCTGCAGTCATAACAGATGGGTTCTCCTGCCGTCAGGCGGGTCCTCGGTCAGCCGAATTCCAAAGTCTAGGTCCGGCGTCGGTTGTCGTCGCTTTCTTTCCTGACGTCAGTGCAACAGGGGTACATAAGACACAGCCGACGCCATTTTCTTCAGTCTTTTTTGCCGCACGGTGCCCGAAGCAGAAGCAGTTCGCAAGTGCCGGTCGGCCAGCTCCTGAAATTACGAAAATTCGGAAACCGAAGTCTTCTTTAAAGCTAAGTACCCCATTAAGGAAACTTTTCTTGCCTCGGCCATTTCTGCAGAATACAACACTGATCCACCCTTATTCTCTCACCCACTCTTAAGGCAGTTCCACAGAGGGGCTAAGAATATAAGACCTCCAAGGAAACAACCAATACCAGCCTGGGATCTTAATTACATTCTAGAAAAATGAACATTGCCTCCCTTTGAACCAGCTGCCTCAACAGATTTGCAATATTTGTCCTGGAAAACAGCTTTCCTTCTGGCCATTACCTCAGCTCGTAGGGTCTCGGAACTACAAGCCCTCATGGCTGTGCAGCCCTTTCTCATCTTCCATCAGGACAGGGTTTCCCTATGAACCAACCCATCATTTATGCCTAAGGTAGTATCCAGGGTAGTTTTAAATCAGGCCATACACTTACCTACCTTTTACCCCAATCCTCAAAACAAAGGGGAAAGGCTGCTACATTCCTTAGACATCCATAGACAGCTACGTTACTATTTGGACAGAACAAAGCCTTTCAGAAAATCAGAACAACTCTTTGTGTCCTATGCTGTAGGAGCTCAAGGGAAGCCAATTTCCAAACAGACAATTTCAAAATGGATAGGCCACTGCATACGGTTTTGTTACTCCTTTCATGGTAAATCTGTACCTGCAGGCATCAGATCCCACTCCACAAGGGCCACAGCTACCTCTGCAGCCTTCCTCAGAGGAGTCCCTACCAAAGATATTTTGGAGGCAGCCACTTGGAGTTCTGTGCCTACCTTCACTAAACACTACCACCTACCTTTATACTTCAAAACTAGAGCAGGCTTTGCCACTGCTGTGTTGCAGGGCATTCTGGCTTCTCCCAGTTCCACCTAGTGCCAACCGCCATGGGCGTAGCTTTGGGATTCTACCCATCTGTTATGACTGCAGCTGTATGCACGATGAACATAGTATAGTTTTGTACCTACCATAAATGTAGATGTTCGAGTGCTAATACAGCTGCAGTCCAGGTTTCCCTCCCTCCTTCCCCTCTGGGTACAGACCTAGTGGCTAACTCCTCATCTTACAACCTGATTGGGTTATCCTTCTATGGTGTATTTGCTTGCAACTACTGAATTTTGATTATATTGCATTGCATGATTATATATTAAATATATATATATATATATATATATATATATATATATATATATATATATATATATATATATATTGCCTTCCTTCTGGGGGCACCTGACATCTGGGGCAAGAAAGACTGAAGAAAATGGCGTCGGCTGTGTCTTATGTACCCCTGTCACACTGACGTCAGGAAAGAAAGCGACGACAACCGACGCCGGACCTAGACTTTGGAATTCGGCCGACCGAGGACCCGCCTGACGGCAGGAGAACCCATCTGTTATGACTGCAGCTGTATTAGCACTCGAACATCTACATTTATGGCAGGTACAAAACTGTACTTTTGCTTTTCCTGTATGTCACATCATTGCTCCTCCCCCAGACATTTCCCCCTTTCCTTATCTTCTTCCTGATGTTGTACCCTACTCTAGATTGGATAATTTTGCTTCCCACTTAATCATTTCTCAACACTATTCTTCCCTTCATTCCACACTTATTCCATTTCAAACTGTTCATTTTCTTGTGCTTCTACATTTCAACTAGTCACACTTCCTTCTTTTCTCCATTTCTCTTTCCTTCATCATCATCATCCATCCCACTTCCTGTGGACTTGAGTTCTGTTTTCTCCTCCACTTTCTTGTTATAGCCTTCTCAGCTCTTATCATCACTAATGTGAGTAACTCTTTTACTTTCGCCTAATCCTTAAGTTAGGGTCCCAGTTTAGTATAAAAGCTGTTCTGATGTCTCTTTGTTCCATCCCTGTTATTGCACTTACTAGGCAGCATAGCTCTTGTTTAAAGATTTTAAATGCTGCACATTCCTGGAATATATGTAACTAGTTTCTCGATTCTCGGGACCCACATCTCCAGAATGAAGTATCACATGCTGGGTTCATATGATGTAAATGTGAAGGAGTATAAAAATATTTATGCAAGCACTTCCTTCCAAAAATGTGAAATTTCCTTGCTAACATTACCTGCCTTGGCATTACTGCTATTTCCTGCCATTGTCTATCTATTACTTGTATGCCCAACTGTATATTCCATTTGTCTTTCACCTCTTGTGTATCTACCTACCAGGTGATTACGTGTTCAGTATGCCCTACCCAGTATTCTTTTATTATTTTCTATTTTATCTCTTGCCTCCATCAATCGATTTGCTAGTTCTAGATACTCCTTTTTCTTACCACTTTCCTGATCAGCTCTCATGCTTTTTATTCTCAGGCCCTCAAATTGCAATTGTTCTGCTTCCTTCAAATTAAATTTAGCCCCCCTTCTTCCTAAGTGATTATTCTTTCTCTTTCTGTGATCTGCTCCCAGTACATCAGTTCTTTATGTTCCAGTTTGCACTACCCTGTTTGGCCTGGCCCTTCCTTTTTTTCCAGTCATATCCTATGGGCAGTACCTCATGCCACCAGTCAATCAAACCATATTTTTGTTCTGACAAACACATATGCCTCTAGTTCCCTTCCTTTGACTGGCTGAATTGCCTGATTCAAAAACCCTATTCTGTTTTGCCATCTATTTCAGTCTCCCTGCTTTACTATTAATTATTTCCATTTTGGATAGTGGTTACTATTTTGTAGTATGTAACTCGGTCTGATTTTCATGGCGCATGGTATACCTACAGGTCTAAGAGCACTAGCCTCCCCTTTCTGATAGGAGGATCGGTTTGTTCTAAGCCACCTTTGGAGATTTCCCTTTCCAGATAAATGATTGCATTTCCCTTTTCAGGTTACCCCAAAACTCTTCGTGTGTGTCCGTGAAATGTCCATAACTGGTATATAGTATTAATGGAACCAAACACATCTCTATCACCTGGACCGTCCCATCCAGGTCTATAAACATCAGTTTCTGTGTTCTTATTTTTGCCTTGCATTTTAGCCATAATTTCTTGCCACATTTTGTTTGTCACTCTTGTCACACCTATGTTTAACCAGACACCTAAATACTTTATCTGTCTATGCCTCCAGAAAAAAGGGTACTCCTGCACTGTTTCAAATGTGCACAATAGTCTGAGTTTTCTGAGTGTTTTATTTTATATCCTGCTAAACTCACAAACTCATTTATAATCTGCAATAGATTTGGGATTTCCATGGCTAGATTTGTGACATTAATTATTACATCATCTACAAACAGGGCGATTTTCTGAGCTGTAGCCTCACACCTGTATCTCAGTCCCTGCATGCTTAGCACTGCCTGGGCCAATGGATCTACATATACTGCAAACAGTAGGGAAGATAGTGGACATCCCTGCTGAGTTCCCATCATCAAGCTAATTTTACCATATAGAATACCTGCTACTTTTACCTGTGCATTTGCTCCCACATAAATAGTTTTTAACTTTGTATCCATTGCCTTGGCACACCTACCATTTCTAAAACCATCCACATAACACCCCAGCTGACCCAGTCAAAAGCATTTTTGGCATCCAGTCCAGGTATTATAAGTGGTTTCTTGTGTAAATTGCATGTCTTTGTATTATCATTTTCTTGTCTGTTATCAAACGTTTGTCTCCCCTTTATTAAACCACATTGTTCCCTTCCAATCAGCCGAGGCAAACCCCAGCCAACCTCTGTACTAGAATATACATAAATGGCTTGTAATCATGGCTTGTAATAGATATAGGTCTATATGATGCTGGGTCAACCAGGACCTTGTTTTCCTTAAGTATTACTGCTATAATTATTGTCTTCCAAGAAAGTGGGGCAGGTGATCCCCCTGTTATTGTCTTGAATAACTTAGGCCAGTAATTGACTGTTTTCCTGTCTGATGCTTTCCTTATGGTTGGAATACCATTACCTTCTGGTGACTTACTTGTTGCCTGTTTTCTTCTTGCTTCTATTTCCTCTCTCATGATTTCTTTCATAAATTCTCTCCCTTCCACCTCTCGTATCCCTATATTAATTTCTTCTAAGCATCTTCTACATGCTTTATCTATATTTAGGTCTAACCCTTCTCTTTGTATAGTTCCTCATAAAAACCTCTCAGTCCCGAATGCCCTTCTTCTCCTTCTCTATCTTACCTGACTTAGGATTCCTCAGTTTGTATTGCTCTTTTCACTGTTTGTTGTCTGAGTCTTTGCACTAGATATTTTGTATTTGTAGGGATGTTATCAAAATATATCATTTCTAGGCTTCTTTTTCATTGATCATGTCTAAATGCTTTCCAAGTTCCTTTCTTGTCTGTTGGTGCTTTCTCTCTCTCTTCCAGTCTGGCATACCTTTCGTTCCCTTAACATGTAACTCATCTAACCTTTTCAGTGTCTGCCTATATCTCCTACTATTCAAATACCATTTCAAGTTAGCCCTTTGATTCACTAAGTACCTAATTTTATTTTTTTATCTTGTCTCAGTTGGTGCATGCCTAATCATCATCTTTTGTTACACTTTCAATCAGTTCCCTTTTGAATATAACCCTAAGCCAATTTCCCCACTCTCCATGTTCTTTAAATATGATGGAAAGTGCCAATGTTTCTGGCCCTTGCCTTTCTCCTTCTTTAGTATCCTGACCTCCACTGGTGCATGGTTTGACAGCATCAGTGGCTATGTTGTTTGACTCTCTATCCACTTCTCATATTCCATGATAACAAAAAATCTATCCAGGCATGCCCAAGTGTTGTGCTGCCTAGAATTGTATGTATAGTCTCCATTATTCTCCTTTTCTCCCTTCACATCCATCATTCCAAACACTCTCATACATTTGGTTAGATATCTCACTTTTTTTTTCAGCTTCAGTGCTCTGGGTCTCCCCTGTGACACCTGTTTTATCACATATAACATTCCAATTGCCTCCCATGAAGCCACGTTCCTTGGCATGTGGTATAATTTCTCCTAGGACCTCTTTACGTTGCTTAGTCCTCGATTTGGGGGTTATATAAACATTTAAAAGGTCTTTCGGCTTTTCCCAGTTAAGGGTCGCCACAGCGGAACTCCGGTCTGCTAATGACTGGCAGTGGATTTTTACAGTGCCAAGTTGCCAGCCCGACGCCCAACCTTAAAAGAAGGCACACCCATTCATGCACGCACCTAGCTGCATGTCTTTAAACATCACTTGACCATGGGGAGGACATGCAGACTCCACACAGAAGTCGCACCAGCCGAGAATTGAACGGGAGAACCTCCTGCTGTGAGGCGACAACGCTAACTGCTGCACCACAGCGGGGGTTACATAAACATTTATTAACACTATATTTTTTTTCTTCCTACATACCTTTCACCATAACATATCTACCTTGTCTGTCAGCCACACTACTTTCTTGTGTTATCTGTACATTTTTCCTTACCAGTGTTAATGCTCCTCTTTTCCTATCTCCATTCATGTGGGCCTCAAATCCCTTCATTACATTCCTTTTTATCAAGTTTTGGTGCTCCTCCTCTTTCAGATGGGTTTCCTGAAGTAGTGCTATATCAAGTCCTGTCTTATAAATTTGGATTAATACTATCTCGTTTCTGTCTACTAAACAACCCATTTCCATTCCATGTTAGTATTTCAATCCCTCCCATTTTTGTATTTCCCTTTGCAGTCTCGTTGTCCTCATGACTAAATAAACTACCAAAACTAAAAACCTTAAAGAGGTAAAGACACCCTTGATCACATAAAACTAAAAGCTCTAAAAGATCTCCTAATCCAATACTGCATAGAAAAAAAAATACAGCAAAGGTAAAAAAAGACAAATATAACTAAAAAGAAAAGATAATTAGAAACCTGGGAGGAAACTCCCTAGGAAACTATCAAAAAATGTCAAAATAAATGGAGAAAAGAAAAGACAGAAAGAAAGCTTATCAAAACCTAAGGAGTACACCAACATCTCAAACCCACCCCCAAACCCAGAAAGGACAGATATAAACAGACATTGCACATCCCCAACATAGAAGCTGCCCACCCCAAACACAACTCTCCAACCAAAGCAACAATCAGACCTGATGCTCTCCCCCCCAAAAGTCCCCAAATGTGACTCAATGATGCTCTAAGTGAACATCTCAACAGACACTGCTTTAAGCCTGCTCTCTCAAAGTCTCACCCCTGGGCCTCTGAGGGTGGCCCCCCTAGTGACTGCATGATTTCACAAAGTCAACTTCTGGGAACCCTGACACCGACCCACCGATTTGAAACCACTGGAGCCTTGCCCTGGGACTGCGAGGATGGTAGCACTGCCATGGCCATACACATAATGAGACTGGGGCCCCATGACACCTGGAATAGACGGCCATTGACTGCTTTGTCAAAGGCAGATCATGCCTTTTAAACTTTGTTGACTTCATGCCTTTTCACAAAGGCATTTGTGAGGGAAAGGCAGTCCATACAGCCTACCTCGATCTGGCTCATGCCCCCTGATACAAACTTTCATCCCATTCTAAAAAATGAAACAACAGCCTTGATACATTAAATGAAAAACCAGACATCATAAGTTACAATACATCACAGAGATACCAAGGAAAAAAGGTCACTCAACAGCATGTCACAATCTGCTTCCCACATGTTTCATAGCTGCAAACTCCAGAGTGGTGTGGTCAGTCCTTGGGCGTACTGCTGCCCACTCAAGTCTTGTACAGTACAAGTTTGCACACCAAAGCAAACTGCTGAATAACGACAAAGTTTGCTTAACTAAGCTTAAAAAACACATCTGACACAGAGATCCTTGGCTGAAGAATCTCATGAGAGGCACGCAGAAAAGCTAGGTGCCAAAAAATGCAAAAAATCCTAAAGTTAAAAACAGAAGCCTAACCAAAATACAAAATTAGAAAACAAGGTTACCACTAGCTGCACATAGGTGGCAATCCACTGAGCAACAAGGGGGACCAGAGACCTGGGGACCTAACATTGGACTATAAGTCGGTTAGGTAGACACAAAGTATTACCCAAGTTGAGGAGAAACCCCATTAGGAAGGTTAAGAGGATGAAGGGATTCTCAGGGAGATCAAGGTCTCCCATACTCATCAACCTCATCATCCATTCGGGTCCCCATATCCATCGCCAAATGTATGATCTGGTTGCCTTGCAGCAGCGGCAGAGGGATCAAACCAAACCTCAACAGCAAAAAAAACCACAAAGTCTCTCCCCTGACTGAGGACGGAAATCTAAAGATTCTCAGCCTATTCAGCTATTCAGTCGCTTGCTCAAACTGCTGACTTTTGCCTAACATGCAAGCCATTGATGAATATGCTTGACACCTCAAAATCAAATCAAAATCTCAAACCAGATCAAGATCCATCAGAACCACAAGGCGGGACATTAATAGGACGGGCATGAGGGAGGGGTGCTGGGATCATAAATTCATCACCCAAAGTGGAACATGCCCTAGACACAAAAAATACATGTGATGTGAGGCCTGGCTTCGCGCGCGCTAAGAAATCTTGATCTTGACCAATGGATGGGAAGAGCGCATATACCCAGCCTGGTCACTGCTCGATAGAGGCCAGATAAACAATGCAAAATAATGGGTATAGTTCCCCATACTAAAAAGGTGGCGTAAGCGACAGCGCTAGGCTAGGCTTGTAAATGCCCTCGGGCAGATAGCCTAGTATGAACCTATGAACCTATGAACCTATTACTTTTGGCCCCCTCTCTGGGTTTAAGTGTTTCCACTGCTCATATGTTCTTTGCATCTCTCTTCTCTCCTTTCTAAGCATGTTGCTTTGACTTTGCTTTTGAGCACCCTTAATAGCTCCCCTCAACAATAAAGCTGTATACAATTCTCTATTTTATTTCCTTTGTACATCCACCTGAGAAGCCTTTCCATTCCTGATGTAGGGCACCTCCACACCTAAACCATACCCTTGCTTGTTTTCTCATTTCCTGGTATTCATTTATCCTTCCACCTCTCAGTGAAACTTTAATTATTTTTAGAAAACCGAAGAAACAATAGCAGTACCATTTCAAGATATATGCAGAAAAATCAGAAAAGGATAGAACACAATAAAATATTTACATTAATTCAGGTACTTCACAGTTCCATATGTTCTTCATTCTCTCTGCCATAACATAAGGCAGTCTCATAGTCTGTATCAGCCACCAGGTCCTTATGTCTTGTCTGTCACAACACTATCCAACTATTTAGAATTTTCTTTATTTCCTCCAGCACATTTGGTAACATATATTTGTGTTTAAAAACTTCATCTCATACCTGCATCTGCCCTTTTGTGAGTTGTCCCCTGCTGACTTTATCTATCCCTTCTGAGCTTCAGCTGGGCTCTCATCTGTACTATTTATCTATGCCATCTTGCTTTCTATATACTTAGAAATCTATCTCATTGGGATAACCCCTGGTCCAACATGCTTCATCCTTGTTCTCCCCTGTATGCTTTTATGTCCTCCAATGCCCTTCATGTGACAGATAAGTTTTGACACCATGTAGGGAAAACACTCTTAGGGCCGCTGGGTTTCTTAAGTTAACCCACAGTCTGACTTGTCTACTGAGAAAAAACAACAGCAAATACAACGAAGAACAAAGACCATGAGAGGAATACATTTTATTCATTGGGTTCCTGGTCTTTGTTCTTTATCGTATTTGCTGACTTGTCTACTGAGCCTTATAGCAGGGATATACTCAGTCCTCTTTTGTCTAGTTGTTACAGAATAATTGTTATCTACAAACACCCTGCCATTCGCTATTTTTAGGTCCTTGCCCATCTTCCCCAGCACACTCAGGAGTAATTTCTTCTGTTTATAGCACTGGAATTTCACTGTGATTGTTCTGGTCATTTTCTTAATATCACTGTTGGCAAGTACACCCTATGCGCTTTTTCAACAAGAATATCTATGGCCGCCAGTCCAGTCCAAACCCAACTTCTCGGCCATAAATTCCTCACAATCTGCTCCTTCCACCTTATACATCATTGCTGTGAAGTGTAAGTTGTCCCTTCATGAATGTTCTTCCAGCTCTGTTAATTTTTGCCTCATGTCTTCCTGCTGTGCTTCATACTCTGCAGTTCCCTTTTTCAGCATCATTATCTCTGAATCACTTTTCTATCTCACCATAATAACTGCTGGCGACCTCTTCCAACTTTTTATTATTATTTTCTTTTATGTATTCTTGTTTTCAAAACCTGTGTGTATATTTTGTCTATCTTTTCTTCTCTTCTTTTCTAACTACACACTGGCCATCTCAGGACTGCCTACTGACCTTTCCTTTGCTGGCGCAGCAGTTCCCAGTAACGATTCTTCTGGACTCTTTTCTGTGGCTGTTTCTGCTTATTTATTCTTATTTTTCACCCTTCTCCTTTTCTTACTTGTTCTTAGACTCATTTTGACACTTCCACTTTGATTTTGATTAGCTGTTTGCCATTAATCAAAGGAGGCACTGGGAAGAGGGCAAAACAGGTCTCACTTTATGCCGCATACAGGAAGTCTCACCAACAAAGTAATTGAGTGCTTTTTAGGGATTCTCTCCCTTTTTTTTCCACTATGGTATGACTGCATTGTTGATACATATAATTTAGGGGTCTGTGGGGGCATGGGGATGCAGGAGGTCTTGCCTCCCTGTAAAATAAATATATTTTTTTGTATTTTAATGTTTTCAGCTCACTGGTTTTGATACTCATTTTTCAAGAACCAGTGAGTTGATTGAACATGCTTTGATCACTTATAGGTAAACCTTCCGGGACAACGTGAGATCTGAACAGGCAAAATAATGGTAGGACCTTCATGATATATGTGGCAGGGAAAACGGCAGTGAGGAAATGAAATGGCACTGAAGGGCTATTTGATATTCAGTAACATGTATTGATATAGTGTGTAACAATAACTCTGGGATGAGGTTATCTATTGTGGGGATGGGGGCAGAGTTTTCCATTAAACAGGAGGTGGTGCAGTGGTGCAGTGGTGAAGCGGTGTAGTGTTGTAGTGGTGCAGTGGTGCAGTTGTCTAGTGGTACAGTAGTATAGTGGTACAGCAGTGCAGTATTGCAATGTTGCAGTCGTCCAGTGGTGTAGTGGTGCAGCCGTGCAGTGGTACAGTAGTAAGCACATGCCACTTTAGTTCAGTTCCCAGGTGAGGTGTCTACACCGTGGAAGTCTCACATGGGTTTTTGATGGGTTCTAAGATTTCCTAGAACATTCAAAACACATGCTGTAGGAAAGACAGTCTTCCTCCAAACTGCCCGTAGGTATGTGTGCCATGTGTGAGTATGGATGTATTTCGTCCAATAAACTGGCATCCTTACAAGAATGAATCTCTTTGCCTTGTGCACAGTGACATGGATAATTGAATGAATGAGTGAAGTCTATGTGAAGGAATTATAGAAAATATTAACATTGTTTTCCTTCATGTCAGTAAGGGGAATCTTTGATGGTCTCTGACGGTGGCATGTATTACAATAAAATGTTTGCTGTAGTAACAGATACTGAAACATATTAACAGATTCTGCTACTGATGGCACAGTAGTTCACTCTTGTATTTCATTTGAACTGAATGACTTTTTGAAGGTTCAGCATCTGGTTTACCCAACAATATTTTAGTTACTTAAGTTCAACAAAGATTGTGGATCTTTCTGTGAAACCACATAGGCAACACCACGAGCATCAGGGACTTTTTTAAGTGAAACTTTTTTTTTAAATACATGGAATCTCAAGCATATCATGTCATTGAAAAGTGATTCACAGCTTAAATACTTGAATTGTTATCAGACTTTAACTGGCTGAGAGAGTTCATTTTGGTACAGTTGATATAACCTAACTTTACAGTTATTCCTGATAAAGAGAGTTTAGAGGCACTAAAACTGATATTTTAAATTACTCTTGTTTTTTGGAGTCATCCATCAGAAATGTTGTTCTTTTGCAGAAGCAGATTTAAAATATGTTTCTTTTCCATTTTCAGTGCCATCACCAAATTAAAGGTACATCATTGGGTGCCTGGCCTGTATGTTCCTGTGGAAATGTATTATATTTTCCATAAACAAAATTAATTTTCCAGAACTCTATTATTCTAGAATATATTATTGCTGACAAGTCTTAGTACATAGTAGGGAAATGGAGAAGAAAATACTAACACCATTTTAAAGTTCAGTTTTATGTACCAAAAAGAAGAAATTGCATCTATGGCATTTGTCTTAAAGTATAGGAAGGGAGATTTCAAATGTCTTTTTACAGAAAACCTACACAAAATATATAATTATCTGCATTATAATAGCTATCATGCTCATCATCTAAAGAGGAATATTTCCTTGGGTTAGTTTGTGAGGCTACCAAGAGCACAACTGATGTTAAGGCGTTCAAGGATTGCAATAATGGTATGGAAAGAGGATTACTAGGTAGGGGATACCTGAAGAAAAGAACTGAGACACTTAGGGATTGACTGTTGGCAGAAAGGACAGACTTCACTGCACCCACATTTATTTAGCAGAAATGATTGTTCCAGCGGAACATGCAGACAGTGGACACATTCTAAAGGAGTGGCTATGTGATTTAGGACTCTGATGAAATGGGGGCCATCAGATACATTATAGAAAGGAAATGGAATGATTTCTTAATGAATTCTGGGATTTGGGAGAGAACAGATAAGGCAGCTAAGTTTTTGTACAAGAGAAACAAGAATTTAAAATACCAAATGCATGTCAGAAATAAAAATATACAAGCTAGACATATTTACTTATTTATTTACTCTTGGTTGACTGGGTTAGTCCCTCTACACCAATGGACTCTTTTTAAGGGAGAGCCTTTGTGGTATTGATACTGACTAGGCAAAATTTGGCCAGGACACCAGGAAACTTCTCCTATTCATCTTGCTGTACCTGTGACTGGCTATATATGAGGGTGTATGTGTGTGTGTGTGTGTGTGCATGTCCCATTCCTAGTGTAGTGGCGGCTGGGAGGACGATGTGCGAGAGGTGTTACCAGAGGGAGCAGAGGGAATGTCAGCTCTGATATGGAACTAAAAAGTGTGGAGGATTCAGAGATTTTATTTCAGGAACAACTGTTTGAGTCAAAGGAAACCATTAATCAAGAGGAATGCATTGTTACAATGCTCCAGGCATAAGGATTGCGGTATGATTTATTGAATGAGATGATAGGACATAGTGAAAAGGAGAATGATGTTTCATGGGTTCATAGGTTCATAGGTTGGTACTAGGCTGTCAGCCCTAGGGCCTGTACAAGGCTAGCCATAACAATTCCCTGGCTATTTCTTCCCACACTATTTACTTCCCCTGGACCACTGTCTAGCAGGGCGACTGACGAGATCCCCGGGATGAATTTCCTTTCTCCCATCCAATTGTCAAGCTTCCTTTTGAAGAGGACCAAAGAGGCGCTCTGCTTGACATGTATGGGCAATCTATTCCAGAGTCTGGGGAGTCTCTGGGTCAGGAACCTATCCCTCCAGCATGTTTTGTTTATTGTGATGACAAGGTTTAGATCCCTGGAGCGTGTGGCTCTGAGGGATTGGGATTTCTTTAAGTGTAGCATGTCCAACAGCCCTGGGTTTGACATGGCCTTGTATGTTAAGCAGAGATCGCCTCTAAGTAGACGATATGCGACAGAGTATAGCTGGATTTTTTAAGGTGGTCAGCTTAGGGCATCTGCTTTAGGCCTGTGATTCTTTTAGTGAGGTATTTCTGAGGCCTTTCCAGTTGCTGCAGATGTCTTGAGAGGTACATACCAAACAGGGCATTGTATTCTATAATGGGTCTAATGAGGGATGAGTACAGTGGGACAATGACCTCCTTTTTTCTGGATGAAAAGCCCTTAGTGATGAGGTGTGTCACATAGAAGGATTTCCTGACTGTTGTGGCGATGTGGTTAGCGAAGGTGAGACCACTGTCCACCTGTGTCCCTAAGTCTCTTATCACACTTTCAGTGTTTAGTGTACTGCCACCTATATGGTAATTCATGGATACATGTTTTTTACCAAAGGGGATAAGTATACATTTCTTGGCATTGAGCTTGAGCCCATGGCTCTGGCACCAAGCATCTGTTTCTGTAAGGCCCTTTTGTAGAGTATCCACATCATTTGGGGATTCAATAATGGCTCCCAGTTTGCAGTAATCTGCAAACTTTGTTATCCAGAGTCCCTTAGTTTTGGCCTGTACTTCAGAGAAGTAGATGCCAAACAAGAGCGGTCCCAGGACTGAACCTTGAGGTACTCCACTTGTCACTTGTTTGGAGCTGGATTTGGAGTCGGCTACTTTTACAGTGTGGGTTCTATCAGTAAATGTAGCCCAGGCCGGTATGACCCTGACCTTGAGTAGCATCTTACCCTCACCAAGAATGATGCCACAGTATGAAGACAAGATTATCAATTTCAACAATTGGCTTATGTATTGGTGTCATTCAAAGGGGATCCAATGCCTGTCAGCCTGGGATGACATGCTCGACAAGCCATGATGCTTCGCTAGGGACGGCTTCCACCTGTCACCTCTGGACTTTCGGATATTGGCAAAGGCTCTTGCTACCCCCATAGTGCCTTTTTTAGGCAAGGCTCAAAAGACAAACCCACCTCCATAGGTATCACAAGGGATAAGAAACTAAGAGTAATGCTACTCAACGCCAGAAGTCTAAACCTCAAGATGCATGCACTCAAAACTCTCCTTAGCATGGAGAACATTGATATCTGTGCAGTAACAGAAACCTGGTTCAAGGCTCTTGGGAGCACCCCAGCACTACCAGGTTATACCTCATACCATGCTTTTCGGCCCCAAAACTTGGACCGAACCACAAAAGGAGGGGGAGTATCAATATTTGTCAAAGATACCCACACCTCCAGGTTGATGGCACAGCACGAAGCATCAGAGACTATCCATGTGCAACTAACAGTGGGTAAAACTGCCTTCCAGTTTATAGCCTGCTACAGACCACCCACCCAAACCCAGGAACCCCACTCGGCCTTCCTGAGAACACTGGAAAATATAAAGGTCTCTCCAAACACCATTATATTGGGTGACTTCAACTACCCAACCATAGACTGGGAGCATTACTCTAGCTCCAACACGCTAGCCCAAAGGTTCCTAGAATTTATAAACTCAAATGCTATGGAACAACTTGTTACCACTCCCACAAGAGGGGAAAACATACTGGACCTGATCATCACCAACATGGGGACTCTGTGCTCCAGACCAGAAGTGTATCCCTCACTGGTAAGATCAGACCATAAACTAATCTCACTGGATATTCACATCCCGACCCCACCCCATGCCCAGAAAACCACAGTGAAAAACTTCTCTAAAGCAAATTTCACACTCCTCAAAACCAAGGTGGAATCCTTCAAAGCCCCGGGCCTGTGGATATCTGCCCAGACCGCAAAATCCTTTATAAACGCATTCTATGAACACCTTCAGCAATGCATGGATCATGCAATCCCAAATAAAACCAAGACCCAATCCTCCAAAGGCAGATGTCCTGTCTGGTGGACCCCAGCCATAAACAAACTATACAATAGAAGGAGGAAGCTACTACATGATAGAGCAAAATCCCAAAAAGGGAAGGCATCTCTGATCAGTATTAGCAAAAAACTATGGGCACTCATAAAATCGTCTAAGGCCAGCTTCGAGAGAAAAATTGCACAGGACACTAAGGATAATCACAAGACTTTCTTTAGTTATGTTAGGAACCTGGGTGGGAATTTCCAAATATGCTCAGAATTAGTCCAAAATGACAAAAAATACACCAAACCCACAGACATTGCCAACATCCTAGCTGACAGGTTCAGTGCAAACTTCTCCCCACCAGAAGGGCAAATATCTATCCCAGCAGAGTGCGCCCCTGACATCTCAGATGCTCAGGTAAGAGCTGCCCTCTCCAAAGCAAGAAACACAGCATCAATGGGACCAGACGGTGTCCTGGGCTGCGTCCTACATGAACTCCAAGAAGAGCTAAACCCAAACCTAAAACTACTGTTCAATCTCAGCCTTACTACAGGATATGTACCCAAAGAGTGGCGTACAGCAACAGTGGTCCCTCTCCACAAAGGTGGTGCCTCAATGGATCCTGGAAACTATCCTTTATAAGTCTCACTAGCTTGGTCTGCAAAGCTATGGAAAGGATCATCATGGACCTTATAAATAAAGATATTGGGGACCTGCAGGCACTGGATCCTACCCAGTTCGGCTTTGTTAAGGGCAGATCCTGCCTCTTGAACCTGGTCAATTTCTTTGAAACAGTCACCAAGGCCATTGACAAGGGGAAGGTGGTCCACACAGCCTACCTGGACCTTGCAAAAGCCTTTGATACAATACCCCACTCGGGCATTATAGATAAGCTCACCAGCTTAAATATAAACCCCTATGTCACTAGATGGGTTGCAAACTGGCTCAAGGACAGAACCCACATGGTTAGAATAGCTGGAGCCATGTCAGACTCCAAACCAGTTACAAGTGGCGTCCCACAAGGCTCAGTCCTGGGAACTCTCTTGTTCGGTATATATTTCTCGGAGGTACAGGCCAACATGGAAGGACTGTGGCTGACTGAATTCACAGATGACTGCAAACTGGGTGCCATAATAGACTCTCCAGCCAACACAAGCATCCTCCAAAAGGGCCTCATAGAAACAGACAACTGGTACCAGAGCCATGGCCTCAAGCTAAACACCAAAAAGTGTATAGTCATCCCCTTTGGCAAAAACAAAGTGCCCACAAATTACCACATAGGTGGTAATCCATTAAGTACAGAAGAAGTAATTAGGGACCTGGGGACCCAAGTTGATAGCAATCTCTCATTTGACAACCACGTGGCCAAAGTGGTTAGAAAAACATTTTATATAGCCCACCTAATCATGAAGGGATTCACATCTAGATCAGGGGAGGTCATCGTGCCTCTTTACTCATCCCTCATCAGGCCCATAATTGAGTACAATGCCCCTTTTGGGATGTACCTTACCAGACACATGCAGCAACTGGAAAAACCCCAAAAGTACCTCACCAAGAGGATCAAGGGGCTCAAACAGATGCCGTATGCTGCCCGGTTATACAAACTCCAGCTCTACTCAGTGGCATACCGCCTGCTCAGAGGTGATCTGTGCCTGATGTATAAAGCCATGTCCAACCCAGAATTAATGAGCATGCTGCACCTCAGAAAATCCAAATCCCATCGAGCTATGCGCTTGAGGGACTTGAACCTCAGCACTGAAATAAATAGGACATGCTGGAGGGACAGATTCATAACCCAGAGGCTCCCTTCACTCTGGAATAAAATCCTAGTCCAGGTTAGGCAGAGTCCCTCATTGACTCTCTTCAAGAGGAATCTTGATGAGTGGATGGGAGATTGTAGGTTTACCCTGGGTATCACTTCTGTGTCACTGTTAGACAGAGGCACAGTATACTAACCTTGAAAAAGGGCATAGCAAAATTAATTTAATATGGGTGGCAAAAGCCATACACACTCTGGCTAGGCTTATAAATGCCCTAGGGCAGATAGCCTAGTATGAACATATGAACCTATGAACCTGTAAGCCAGTTAGCAACCCATTGGGTGATGTAGGGATTAATACCCAGCTTAGTAAGTTTATCTATGATTCCAGAGTAGGGGATGGTGACAAAGGCCTTGGCAAGGTCTAGATAGGCTGTGTGGACCACCTTACCCTTGTTCATGGCTCTGGAGACTGATTTGAAGAAGTCAATCAGGTTCAGGAGACAAGATCGGCCCTTTACGAACCCAAACTGGGTGGGGTCCAGTGTTTGAAGGTTGCCAATGTCTTTGTTTATAGGTTCCATGATAATACGCTCCATGGCCTTGCAGATAAGGCTTGTTAGACTGATGGGACAGTAGTTTCCAGGATCCAAGGTGGATCCCTCCTTGTGGAGTGGGATAACTGTAGCTCTGCGCCACTCAGTGGGCATGAAACCTGAGGTGAGGCTATGATTAAACATGACACTTAGGTGAGGTGCCAGTTCATATTGTAGTTCATGTAGTACACAGCCCAGGATGTCATCTGGTCCCATGGATGCTGTATTCTTAGCTTTGGAGAGTGCATTTTTTACCTGTGTGGCCATTATTACCGGAATTTGGCAATCTTCCGGTATTGAGATGGGCCATTTAGGGGGTGAGAGGGGGTGAAGTTGGCACTGAATCGATCTGCCAGGATATTGGCAATATCCTTGGGATCAGTATTGTTAATGCCATTTTGTTTTAGCTCAGAGCAGATCTGAGCATTGCCATTTAGATTCTTGACATAGTTATAGAATGCCTTGTGGTTGTCTTTGGAATCTTTGGCAATTTTATTTTCGTAACTAGCTTTGGAGGATTTTATGAGGGATCTCAGTTTCTTACTGAGGCTGGTAAGGAAGTTTTTTGCATCCTGGGATTTTCCTCTTTTCTGCAACAGTTTTTTCCTTTTGTTGTAAAGTTTGTTTATGGCAGGGGACTACCAGATTGGCTTCCTTTTTTTGGATGAGAGCATCTTGGTTCTATTTGGGATGGTACGATTCATGCATGAGTGGATGTGCACGTACAGTGCCTTAGTGTAGGATTCAGCAGTTGAACTTTCAGTTCCCATCTGCATGGGTGTCATGAAGTTTGTCACTTCTGACTTGAGTAGCATGAAGTTGGCTTTGGAGAAGTTTTTTATGGAGGTTTCCTTACTGGGGGGTGGGGGTGGGATGTGGATGTTAAGGGTGATTAGCTTATGGTCAGACCTGACTAATGAGGGGGTGACCATCGGTGTGGAGTATCGATTTCCCATTTGGTAATGACCAGGTCTAGGATATTGGAGCCCCTGGTGGGACTATGGATTAGTTGATCCAGGGCATTGGAATTTATGAATTCCAAGAACCGTTGGGCAAAGGTGTTGGTACATGAGTAGTTTTCCTAGTTAATGGCAGGGTAGTTAAAATCACCCAGTATTAGGGTGTTTGGTTCTATCTTAATATTTTCCAGTATGTTTAGAAAGATGTAGTGAGAATCATGGGGTATGGTGGGGGATCTGTAGCAAGCTACAGTTTGGATTGCAGTCTTACCTAGTGTTAGTTGCACCTGGAGAATTTCAGACGCATAGTGTTGGGCAACTAGTCTGGTGGTGTGAATATCCTTGGTGAATATTGACACTCCTCCACCTTTAGTGTTTTGGTCCTGCTTTGGTGGCCAAAAAGTATGGTAAGAGTTGTAGCCTGGTATTGCAGGGGTGCTCTCTGGAGCTTTGAACCAGGTCTCAGTTACTGCACAGATATCGATGTTCTCCATTTTTAGGAGTGCCTCGAGAGAGTGCATTTTGAGATTTAGACTTTTAGCATTGAGTAACATTACCTTCAGATTTTGTATGCTTGTACCTGGATATAATGGACAGAATTTGAGGAGAAGAAACTGAAAACATTCTGAAGGAAGTTTTGCCCACAAAGAGAACATACGTGAAAAATATGGCTGCTCAGGGTAGAAGACAAAGAAGAAGAAAAAGGAAGACAATGTTAAAAGAAAGTTTGTTGTAAGGGTTCAGAGTAAGACAAGCATTAAAATGGACAGATATGAGGTATGGGGCACAGTTATACTTCCTTTGGGTATCAAGACACATAAGGTAAGAGCCTTTATTTTAATAAATAAAGACTGCACAAAGTATGGAAACATTTTTATGTGAATATGAGAAAAGACAGAATGATAAGCTGTGGAATGAACATGTAGTTAAAACATTCTTTTTAGAAACAACAAAAAAAGAAGATACATGTACAATTCCAGACAGAAATTGAAAGAGAGATAAAAAAATTTAAAAAAATATTTGTAAAGATGTGATAGACATTTTTAAAGTTTTTAATAACATTAGATTATGGACTGGGGGATGTTGTTTTGAAAATGGAAAATGAGAGAATTATATATATTCCAAGTACAACGGTTGAAAGGAACAAGGGTGTGGTAAAATATTGGGGACGATCAAGGACATGTTTCTGTGGTAAGGAAGGAGAGTTGGTAAATAATTGTGATAAGAAGACATGTTATATATGTGGGAAAACTAGGCATGATGCAAAGAAATATGAACTTGAATGTAATAAATGTAAAAAAAGGGCATACATGGATGGATTATAAAGAGAAAGATAATGAAATAGACAGTGAAAATAACACCAAGGATAAAGAACAAGATGAAGATGAAACAAAATAAATAGTTGAAGACCATCTAGAAAAAGAATAAAGATGATGAAAAAAGAGGAGGAAGAGGAAATATAAATTGTTTTTGAAGTCAGTGACGAGGAAGATATAAGTTAGAAAGTAGTGAAAGGCAAAAATAATTCTATTGGTAAAAGGGGTAAAGACAGAGAAAGGAAATTAAAAGGTATAAATTTAAAGGAGAAAAAAAGGAAATGGATGAAATAGCATAAGGAGAGCATGTTTTCCTTTAAATTAAGGAACTGGGTAACTGATAATTTAAGAATTATTTCAGTAAATGTTAATAGTATAAAAATATTTATACAAGAATAACAATTTTTGAATGGTGTAAGAATATGATGTTGATATAATGGTTTTAGAGGATATAAGATTCCTAACAACTGAAGAAAGATTTCAAACAGAAAATATATGGAATGGAGAAATAATATGGAATTCTGGCAAAAAGCAACATTCAGGGATAGCGATTTTTTTGTAAAAAAATAGTGAAAATTCTAGATATAACAATGGTTAAAATGGGAAGACTTACTACTGTAGAGTTAAAGTGACAGGAAAATATACTATATATGCATATGTTACCTATATATGAAAGGGACATTTTATTTAATCAATTATTAGATGATGTAGTAGTGAGCATGAATATTATAATAACAAGAGATTTTAACTGTGATTTAAAGGGAAAGGAAAAGAGAAACAAGAATGAAAATGATATAAAAAGTGGGAGAAGTGAAAAATGTGGTAAATTGATATTATGGAATAGAGAATTTTAGCCATATAGAAGTGGTATACTAAAATCTGAAACTGATTATTTTATAATATCTGAAAGCATAGGTATAATGGCAGGTGAATTAGTTGTAAGAGTTATTTCAGATCATTTAGCTATATGGATATAAATAAATGAAAATAAAAAATATATTAAACTAGGCAAGGACATAAAAAGAGTTAACAAAAATGCTTGGAATAGAGAGGGAAAAGAAATAATAACACAGTTATGGACAGATCATATTACTATGAGGGATTTCTAAAATAACTAGTCAGAATGGTGGCTTAACTTTAAAAGAAAGTCTAAGAGATGCTTTTTACAATGTCAGAATTAGACAAGAAATAAAGGAAAACAAAGGTATATTAAAAAAGGAACACTTCACAATGCTGAAATCCTGAAAGATTGAATTTCATATGGCCGAGACCTTATTATCGAACTTTCGGAACCCCGGCATTGTGAACGGAGATTTGCATACAGAGCAGAATGGGATATTTCCTTTTTCCTCACTGTAGTGCAACCCCAGAGTTGGTATATTTAAGTAGGGGGGTATGGGGGTGCAGGGGGGCTTGCCCCCCTGCAGAAACATTTAAATTGTTGTTTTTTCATTGAATTTGTTTTGGAATTTCGATATTCTGAAACATCTGTCATATTGTCTCGGTCATATGAAATTCGATGTTTCAGAATTTCGAGATTCTGAAGTGAATCCATTAAAACATATGAAGATGTATTCAAATATTTAGAAAGAAATAAAACAGAATAAATGACAAAGAGATGGAATTATATAAGAGAAATGATATGAAAGTTAAAGAATCTTTATATAAACAAAAGCATTTATTACAGGGTAAACAAAGAAGAAGTATCAGCTTATATAGGTAAGATAGTAAAACAGAAGAGCAGTGTGATGAGAGAAATGAAAGATAAAAAAATAGAAATAAATAGAAGTCAAAAGTTCAAATTATGGAAATTGTAAGAAGGCATGTAGAAGAAATGTTTAAAGCAACAAAGGGAAAATATAACAAAACATAGAGAACAAAGAAATTTTAAGAACAAATGAACAAATAACTTGAAAATTAAATTACTTTAGATTAATTATATAGAGTATTTAAACACTTAAATATAGACTTAGCAGCTAGCCATGATAAAATTGGCTTTGAAATGTATAAAAATCTAGAGACATGGCAAAGAAAATATTTATTACTGGTCTTAAATGAATAGTTAAATGATGGATTTAAGCATGAAAAATTGTGTAGTGGGGTATTAAAGTTTATATGGAAGAAAGATGAAAAGGAAGACATAAATAAGTAAAGACCAATACTGCTGAATAGTACAGATTATAAGATCTTTGTGAATATAATACAAAGAAGACTTGAAAACAAGATGGAATATATTATGTAAGAAAGTTTATATGGTATAAAAGGAAAAAGATGCCAAGAATTGTTAATGATAATAAGAGAATTGGCAGATGATATCTTAGAAAGAAAGCAGGAGTTAAAACTTATGCTAGGATATATTAATAAAGCATTTGACTTAATTGAACATGAAATGCTATGGGACATAGTGATAGGATATAATTTCAGTAATAAAATCAGGAATATTTGTATGTCAGCTTATAGATTTAATAAAATAAAGTTTTAGTAAATGGGTGGAAAAGTATGGAAATAAAAATGGGTAAAGGGATAAGACAAGGATGACCCATGAGTAGTATTTTATTTGCTTTAGTTATGAATATGGTTATTAGTGAAGTAAATGCTAAACTGAAGCAAGTAAAATATATAATGTATAAAGATATTGTGATACTGGCATTGATGACATATGTAGATGATATAACTGCAATAGCTAAAATAGTTTAGGGATGAGAGAAGAAATACTTTATGTAGTTGATTGCTTGAGAGATGTAGGTTTGATGTTAAACAAAGACAAAAGCAAAGGAGGGGAAAACAGAATTAATTGGATATATCCAATTTACAACAAAAGATCTCAATGTATTGGCTATAGATTTTGGTAAAAATGCATGTAACACACAATGAGAGATGTTATTAGAAAAATAAAAGAAATTTGTTTACTGTGGAAAACATAGACTGGTATACAGAAATAAAATGCATTTGATAAACTCAGTGTTGCTGGGTGGCATTGCTTATTTATCAACTGTGTTTACAATTCCAGTAAAGTATGAGAAACATTTGTTACAGATAATTTTCTCATTTATTTGGGGTTCTAGATTAAGGAAGGGTCTATATTATGTGGTTGAAGAATCTCTTCTTCAAACACATAATAATCGATACATATACAGTGAATGCTGTAAACCATGAATTGCCATGTCCTTGAATTGTTTCCTCAGGGAAAAAATTCAGTTGTCCATTATCGAGAATTGCCCTTTTCTTCAGTGTAGAGTGATCTTGGAGTTGGTATATTTAGTTAGGAAGGGTGTGGGGGCAGAACCCCCCCACATCGGGGGTGTGGGAGGTTGAAGCCCCCCACTTAATTAGTGTTTTAAAGTTTGTTTTTTATTTTACGACCACATGATTTCTTTCCCCGAGGTAAAAATTTGAGGACGTGGCCATTCGCGGTTTACAGCATTCAGTGTATATGTATCGATTATGTGTTCGAAGAGATTCTTTGATCACATAATATAGACCCCTAGATTAAATCCAGTGAAAAGAAGAGTATTGCACATAGAAAGGAAGGAGGTTTAGGACTGTTAAACCCAGCAGTTTATGCAGCATCTTTGAATTTGTATAAGGTATTGAAATGGATAAATGATAAAGAAGAAAAAAATAGTTTCTAAAGTGTTTAATATAAGTAAGAAGAATATTGGAAATAATAAAAAGTAATAAAAGAATAAAGAAAATCTGTCATGAGGAGTTTACTAGTTATCTACAAAAGATAAAACTGTGGAACATAAAGATTGATGACATAGAAGATTATCAGAATACTTATTATTGTATTAATCCATGGGAAAATCTATCACATGAAAAGATTAAAGGAATCAGAGAAAGAAATGAATGGTGTAGTAAAAAAGTGGAATCTCAAGACTTTTTAAGGAGATTAGAAATAAAAAATACCAGTTAAAAGTAATATGCCATACAAAAAGAGAAGTGAATGGATTTGTTTACATTGTGACGAAGAAGAAACTACTGAACATGTTTTTTTAAGGTGTAAGAGAATAAAGAAATTGTGGGATACATTTTGCGAATAAATTGTTTTAAATGTTTCAGACACATAAACTATATAAATATGGAAACAACTGAATATGGATATTATAAGAATATAAGAAATGAACAAAAAAGAATAGATAAGAAATGTTTTATGCAATATGGGTAATATGGAAGGGAAGAATGAGTGACATTATGTTTAATGGAAAATGGACATTGCCAACAATATTGTAAAAAATTAGATGGTGATTATGGACAAAAGAGAGGGGATCTGATCTAAATAATGATGTATAAATCTAATGAAGAATGAATAATTCTTATGTACAAATACGAATGTGTATATCAACCTTTATTTTTGTAAATATTGTAAATCAGTTATCTGTTTACGTAAATACTATTGTTTGTAAATAAGTTGTAAATAAAGGACACCACCCCCACGCTTTGTGATAAGTGAAGTAGGATCTTATCACCTGTGAGACTAAACATTTCAGTTATGTGCCTAACTGTTTATGCAGTTCATTTTATGTTGGTCAAACAAAATGTCCCTTTTATGAATAGTCTAAGGAACATATTACTACATTTATAAAGAGATATGACAGGAGTACTTTAGCTAATCATGGGTTGTGAAAATAGGAAGTATCATCAGTTTAATTTCAGGTTACTGCAAAGCCTACACTAACCTGACAGAGGAGTGATATGGCCAATGTATTATTATTTGTGGAATATAGTTAGTAAAAGTGTTAGACACCTATCACCACTCTAACTTAAATGATATGTTCAGTATTAAACCTGTATCGAAGCCAAGGAATTAGTTGAATGGACATACCTTTGCAATTTGTTAAAGTTATTTTTTTGCCACTAAGAAGTAGACTATCAATGGCCACTGGCACCTCCCTTCAATCATGGATGCCGGGAGTCACTCCTGGCTCCCACTCCCAGACCTAATCTGTAGTCTTCCCATTGCCTGAGAGGAGACTGTGTCGTAATGCAGAACGTATTTTATTGTACTGGTTGTGGACAGTAAATCTGAAGTTGTATTCTTTTAGTCTTATGAAACCTTTAGAGGCAGAAGCTTATTACATTACAGCAGTTTTTATTTTATTTAAATTCAATGTTTTATCTTTTTTGTAATGTATAACAAACCTGGCTTTTTTCTTCCTTCAGATTATGATGTCATATATTTTACAGTTTGTTCTGAGATATGATTTATACAGAAAGTACATTTTATTGTAAATATTAACTTTAAAGACAAGGAAGGATTAAGAACAGTAAACTTGGTATATAAGCACAGGAAAGAGTGACATAGTCTGGAATTCCATTTCCAATATTACATGTAACATTAAATATTTCTTGACACATATTACTCTGAATGGACACACAAAACTTGAACATAACATAAAACTTTTTCCATACTATAATACACATCTAGTTCATATATAATTATTCAGTCAAAGCAATGTATGGGCCTAGTTTGAACCAGACTCAAGCAACAAATAGAGATGCCTTTCCGTTCTGAGATATGGGTATTTCAAAATAGTAGAATTAAGAAATAAGTGTATCCACTTGGGTGGGTCAGGGGATCCAGTTTCTTCTACTTTCTGGTTATGCATTTAACCTCCATGAAATTTCCCCAGTAAAAGGTGGCTTGGCTGTACTGGACTGCATATGTGAGTGGTATCCCCAAAGAACCTAATGGCTGTAGTACAGGTTTTAACTTACATGCTCACTGTCCCACAGAGGCAGTATGAAATAGTAGGTAGTAAAAATGTGTGCCCAGTTGCCCAGCATATGTGGATGGCAATGCCAGCACTGAATAACTTGCCCAGGAAACAGTTTTACTAATTTTCATGGGGGTATATAAGAAAAGTGCAATGTATGTCATCCATATATATGCATGGTGAAGAAAGCTGGTAGCCTGACTAGTGTCAACAAAAGGGCAGACCTCTCTGTAGGGGACAGATAATGATCATTATATTTAATTACCCTCCTCCTTTGAAATTCCCTGGGAGAGTGTTGATGTATCTCTAGTGCCTTTCTGTATGTGTGAGAGTGAACAATACTTAACATCCCCTTTGTTTAATACAGATTCCAAAATATAAGGCATAGAGAGATCTGTTCTCTGAGTGCATAGTTGTATGAAATTTTCACTTAATATAAATTATTTTGCAGCACTCCCACATAGTCACCAATCTCTATCTGGAACAATAAACAATGCCTAGTCTTATGGAATGTTAAAATAGTACCCTTCCCTACAATCTACCCATTACAGATTAGTCCCTTTTCTACCCATTTTAAATCCATTAATTAGGGCAATGTTTTGGTCATGAGTGCATATAAAGGGATGTAGTAGTCTTAACCTGCATGTTTTAGTCAGGGCACTTAAATTAATGTCACACTGTAATTGTCACATGCAGATATTTGTTTGTGTATGACATGTCTAGGTAGCTAGAACCAGTATAATGGCTGGAGATGAGAAGGGAGATTGACTTTTTAAGGGGCTTAGGTATAACACATTGTACTCCATTATATTTGTTTCCTTGATGAATCATTCACAGGTGATTAACCTTAGGTGACCTGTTCTGATTGCTATGACTCACCAAAAGATGTAGCTTTCTTTCCTTTCTTAAGAAAAACATTTAATTTTCAGTGACAGATACACCACAATATGTAAAAATACAATAAAAATGTGAAGAAAAACAAACCAACCTCTTTTACACAGCAGTCTATAGCAAAGTGTGAATGAGTTCATTCATTAAAGCCTTTCTTTTCTTCTCTGAAACTGGCCATAAGCTCAGTGGAAACCATCATGGGCAATGAATAACGTTTAGTTTCTACCCTGGTAGGAACATTTTTGTTAGTAGAAAAAAAGATAATCCTAACCAAGTAAGCAGATTCTGAGCATTAGCTTGTGGGATAGATTTTTCATAACACTGCCACTAAGACTATAATGTGTTTTGTTCTCAAGATTAAGATGGGATAATAAGGTAAAAATAAGAATTATAAAAATATTTTATCAATTGTGTGTGTTATTAAACTGTTTTGTGGTGTCCTGAGATTTTTTTTTTTTTATTTACTTTGTTACCTATCTCAGATTTTATCCATTGGAGCTTTCCTTTTGTTGTTTTTTTTTTTTTTTTTTTTTTGATAGAAGGCAAAAATGAGAATTTTCAAGCCACTTAATGAGCATGACTCTCAAAAATACTATATTTCTGATCACTGGTTTATGCTGAAGAACAGATCTGCAGATCCTCAAAGAGTATAAGTTAAAGTAAGAGAAAATATATATGGCATGTGAATTTGAGATTTCAAATAAAAAAGATTAGATAAGGTATTTAAAAAAATAAAGAGCAGACTGAGGAGAACAAAGAAAATGAGAGAAAGAATGGGAAGAGGGCAGCTGCCACTGCCACATATACACTGGGAAATCGAGAAAACAAACTGAACTTTCAGTCATGTCATCATAAAATGGAGGTACTCTGAAAAGGCCACAAAGAAATTAGGAAAATAGTACAGTAATAAGGGTGATATAATGTAGGCTCAAAGGAGGTTACTAGGCTAATGGCCCTGGGGCCCTTACAAGCCTAACCAAGAGTTTATTCCCCAAAAATGAAACCTCAGTCAGCACCTGTCACCCCTGTCAATGAGGGACACAGGTAAAACCCCTGGGACAAATTTGTGGTTTCCCATCCGCCAGTCAAGATTATGCTTGAAGAGGGTCAATGAGGTACTCTGTTTGACGTGAATGGGAAGTCTATTTCAGAGATGGGGCAGTATCTGGGAGACAAACCTGTCTCTCCATCAGGTTTTGTTTATGTCGCATATTAGATTTGGGCCTTTTGATAAGGTAATGCGCAAGGTGTTCGACTTGCGGATATGTAGCATATCTAGTAGGGCAGGGTCCGAGATTGCCTTGTAGACGAGACACAAATCACCCCTGAGCAATCTGTATGATACAGAGTAGAGTGATAGTGATTTGAGCCTGTCCACATAGGACAGGTGTTGGAGGCCATGGATTTGCTTTGTGAAGTATTTCAGTGGCCTTTCCAGTTGGTGCAGATGTTTGGAGAGGTACATCACAAATGGGGTGTTATACTAAATTATTAGTCTAATGAGGGAGGAGTATAGACAGGTAATAACCTCCTTTTTTTCTGGAAGCAATCCCTTTACTTATGAGATGAATCAAGTAAAAGGCTTTTCTGACCACTGCCGCTACATGATGGTGGAATGTGAGATTGCTGTCAACCTGAATACCCAGGTCTCTCACCACAGGTTGTGTACTTAGGAGGTTGCCGTTGATGTGGTAATCAGTAGTGCTTATGTTTTTGCCAAATTGTATGATGATACATTTTTTTGCATTTAACTTGAGGCCATGACTTTGGCACCAGTCATTAGTTGCTGTGAGACTCTCTTGCAGTATGTTAACATCATTTGGGGATTCAGTGACAGCACCCAACGTACAGTCGTCTGCAAACTTGGTCAGCCGCCGGCCTTTTGTCTTTGCCTGGACCTCTGAGAAGTAGATGTCAAACAGTAGGGATCCCAGGACAGATTCCTGAGGAACTCCACTAGTGACAGGTCTAATTTTGGAGTTGGAGGTGCCTGTTTTGACTTTGTGGGTCCTGTCGGTGAGCCAATTGGCCACCCACCTAATGGGCTTTACGCAAAGTTGTGTTACCTTTTTGATGATGCCCGAGTGGGGGATTGTGTCAAAGGCCTTGGCCAAGTCAAGGTAAGCTGCATGTACTGACTTTCCCTCATCCAGGGCCTTGGTGACAGTCTCAAAGAAGTCAACCAAGATCAACAGGCAAGATCTGCCCCTGACAAATCTGAAATGGGTGGGGTCAAGTGTTTGGAGATTGCCTATGTCCTTGTTTATGAGATTCATAATAATAAGCTCCATGACTTTACAGATCAGACTTGTCAATCTTATGGGGTGATAGTTTTAAGGGCCAGTAATGGCACCACCTTTGTGCAAGTGGATGGCAATGACAGCTCTCCACTCTGGTGGAATGAAGCCTGTACGCCTGTATTTAGGCTGTGGGTGAATAGGGTGCACAATGGTGAAGCTAGTTCTTGCTCGACAGGGTGAAGAATACAGCCTGGAATACTATCACGTCCCATGGAAGCTGTGTTGTTTGCCTTGAATAGGGCCTCTAACACTTGATCTATGGAGATGTGAGGTGCTGGACAAGTATCTGGGATGTCAAAAGGGCCTTTGGGGTGTCAGGGGGTGAAGTTTGCATTGATCCTAGCTGCTAGCAGGTTGGTTAAGTCAACAGGATCAGTGTAAGTGATACTGCTAAGTGCTAACTAGGAACAAACCTGGGCTTTGCCATGGAGGTTGCTGATGTAACTGAAGAAGGCTTTGTGGTTTCCCTTTGTTTCGGAGGCTAGTTTCAATTCATGTTGTCTTTGGAGGCTTTCACTACTGATCTAATTTGCTTGTTGAGGCTAAGGAGGAAGTTTATTCCAATCTGGAATTTGTTCCTTTTTACCCTTGGACAACAGTTTCTTCCTTTTGTTGTAAAGTCTGTTGATAGAGGATGTCCACCAGGCAGGTTTGTGTTTCCTTGAGGAGCAGGTTTTATTTCTGTTGGGTATGGCTGAGTCCATGAGTTGTACAGGTGCTTGTATACTGCATTGGTGTACTGTACAGCATAGTTGTCTGCATCCTGTGAGGAGGTGGGGTGTGAAGCTACTGATACCCTCCCTTAGGAGGTTGTAGTTAGCTTTTGAGAAGTATTTTAGCCTAATTCCAGCTGGGGGGAGGGTTTGGGTAGGATAGAAATTTTGAATGAGACAGACCAATGAGCTGATCTCACCAGGGAAGAACATACTATGGGAGTGGTACAGCTGTTGCCCGTGTTGTTGAGAACCAAGTACAAAATGTTATCTCCTCTTGTGGGGGATGAGACAAGCTGGTCTAATGTGTTAGAACTGAAGAAGTCAAGGATTAATTGGGTGAGTGCATTAGTGCAGGAATAGTTCACCCAGTCAATAGTGGGGTAATTGAAGTCAACAAGGATCAGGGTTTTAGGGAGTACCTTGATGGAGCCAAGTAGATCTAGGTAGGAGGAGTGGCTATCCTGAGTCATGGAGGGTGTCTATATCTAGCTATAACTTGGATGGGTGTCTAGCCAACTGTCAATTGCACCTGGAGTAGTTCCAGTGCGTCATGCTGGAAAACCAGTCTGGAGGTGTGCCTCCCCTTAATGAAGATAGAGACTCTGTCACCCTTAGTCTTCCCAACCTCATTTTGGGGTCAGAATGTATGGAATGAGGTATAGCCTGGTAAGGCAGTGGTGATATCCACAGTCCTGAACCCAGTTTCCATGACTACACAGATATCGTCATTTTCCACTACGAGGAGAGCCTCCAGTGAGTGCATTTTCAGGTTAAGGCTCCTAGCATTAAGTAGCATGACCTTCAGTTTGCTTTTTAACAAATCTTTTATATTGGAAGGTCTTTGGGACATTGCCTAAAAAAGGCACAATGGGGTAGGCAAGAGCCTTAGCTAGGATTCGGAATCCCATGGGTGACAGGTGGAGGCCATCTTTGGCAATGCATCGAGGCCTGTCAACCATGTCATCCCTGGCAGACAGATACTGGATCCCCTTGGAATGACACCAGGAACTAAGCCAAATGTTGAAGTCAATTTTTTTGTTGGTATTGTGGTGTCATTCTTGGTGAAGGTATGATGCTGATTAGGGCTAGGGTCATACCTGCCTGGGAAACATAATCTGAGAGCTCAATCATGTCTCTCTTCATATAATCCAGGAAGGTACAGCTCAAGTCATTCACACCAACATGGACAATGACAGAGTCATACTTGTACTTGTTGTGGAGAGACTTAAGTGAACGCATGATGCATGAGAGTGACCTTCTCCTTGTTGAGATTGGTGAGGGGAATATTGGTATGTTTCACAGCTGAGTCACCGATGACTAGTATGTTTGGTTTATTGTTATGCCTTGTGGGCTGTGTTGGTTTATTGTTTTGCTTTATGGGCTGTGTTTGTGAGACACTGGTGTGTTGTCTGCTGTATGTGATGTATTTGATATTGTGTGTGGAATGTTTGTGAGTGTGTTTTGGAGGTCTCTGCTGTTTAGGTAAGTTTTTATTGAGGACCTCTACATAGGTGTGTGTGTATGTTGTGCTTGGGTATGTGATGTGAGTGGTGTAGTGTTTGTGCTGGCAAACTCCTCTTTGTCAGGAGTACTGACTGTGGTGTGAGAGCATGGATTCCAGGTCATTAATGTAGATACATTTCTCACAAGTAGAAGAATTATGTGCTAGGAAAAGAGGGCTGTCAGTAAACACGAGGTGGTTACTACACTGTCTCAGTAGGCCCATGTTGACTAGGCTGGCAGGAGAAACTAATGGGAATTGTCCAGAGATTGTGTTCTGAATACTTGGGTGGACTTATGGAGAGTGGGTTTTAATAAGGGTTTGTCCACAAGAGTGTAGACCACAAAAACTTCTAAATGTAAAGTAACTGGCCTGAAGCCCAAGTGCTAAAATCAAAACTAAGATGCTTAAAATAACAGATAAATGTTATCAGGCTACTAATAAACAGTAATACATGCAGTAGAATAAAAGCACTTGAACACTTAAGAGCACACAGCAAAGCAAAAGTAAAATAATAAAGTAGGAAGAGCACAATCACAGTAAAAATCAGCTGAATAAAGTGTAATTTTTTGTTTTAGGTGGAGAGGGAGGAAACAGAAGATAGTTGAAGATTAAGAAACTAAGGGGGGGGATTTACCTTTTCAAATGCTGTCTCTGTACTCAGTAGACTGAGCTGATGAGATGGGACTGGGAGGAGTATCCAAAATCAAATAATCAAGGAGGTAGTCCTTCCCAAATGATCTCACTGTACTCAGCTGAATGAGAAAATGAGATGGGAATGGGAGGAGTGACCAGAATCAAATTTACAGCAGGGGCAGACCATTCCAAAGTCACCAGGTTTAACTGCAAAACAGCACTTGGGTGGGAGGGTGCAAAAACAAACTGCAGACAGACAGAGGCCAGCAATAAACAATGAAGCAAATAAATAAATGCAGTACAGTTTTGTTAACTCTCACTGAAACAGATCAAGTGGAAAAAGTATACTTATATCAGCTTGGTATATCCAGATGGTTGTAGAATGAAATACAGCCAGGCATTTAGCTCTGTTATATCAGCTCTGCTACTGAGTGCAAATTCACAGAAATGTAAGTCTTTGTAGCAGAAGTGCAATAGAGAAAATAGACCCTCAGACAGTCAGATAAACACAGAGGTGTTGGTCAGTCGCTAACACCTTTGGTGGGCTGACTCCACAGAATGCAAAGCAACCTCCACCGTGAAACTAGCTACTGAACTAACCCTGAGAAACAAACTGCAGACAGAGACCAGCAATAAACAGTGAAGCAAATAAATAAATGCAGTACAGTTTTGTTAACTATCACTGAAAGAGATCAAGTGCAAAAAGTATACTTATATCAGCTTGGTATATCCAGATGGCTATAGAATCAAATATAGTCAGGTATTTAGCTCTGCTATACAGTGGCGGCTGGTGACTTCAAATCACAGGGGGGCTGCAGGAGACGCTGAATGGGCGGGGTCAAAGGGAAGGGGTGTGGTCAACCATAAAGGGGAGGAGCTATGCACAAAACCACAAAAAAACTAACTTTAATTAAATACGCTGCCCTGGGTGGCAAACCATCATTATGAAAGTCCAATCAAGACAAAAATAAGTGTAGAAGAATAAAAATATTTCAATGCATTGGCTGCATGACAGCTTACTTAATATCTAGATGGAAACAAAAGGTTGTGAGGCATGAAAAAATAAATTACTTTTTAAATACATTACTGGAATGCCAGTCAAAATCAAGTATAAGAAAAACCAGAAGCACTCAACTCAAACTACTTCTCCTTGCACTGCAGTTCTAATTATAATATATTCAGCTTTATTAAAGTACCAAGCAACATGCTGAAAGTAGAAATCTATGTGATGTCCCGACTTGTAAAAATGTTTCTTATCCAAAAATGCCCTGCTGCCTGCCAACGTTTCATGGGGAAAACATGATAAAAGTAAAAAATGAAAAGCAAACAAGAAACAAGCTCAAGATACATTGCTTAAAGGATTACTGTACAGGTTATGGACCACACATGATTGGCATTCTGTTTAGTTTACGGGTAAAGCCTGTAGAGATGACTGGAAGTCTCCAACAAGTGTAATGAGCTTTTTAAAATAATGGAATCCTGTCCTTTAATACCCAAGGCTTATACATTATCTAGTCAAGTATTCTCTGCATGGCAACAACAGAAAGGCTTTCAATGTTGGCAATTCTTTAACAGTATGCTTATTAAAGCTTACTTGCATCTTACGATGTCAGACAAGCTTACCTTATGGTCATTAAAGCATTGCTACTTAAACACAGAGCAACAGGCACTTTGAGTAATAAGCATAAATCAACAGTACAAAAATATGACAGAAACCAGACCATTCTGCAAAATCAAGGACAGATGAAAAGCCACTGTAGTACTTATGCAGTGTGTCCTCCCCATCCAAGGTAGATACAACTACTCCTTGCCTTGCTTGGACACATCCAGAGTCACTACATGGGGAGTGGGGTGCAACAAGCATGTCACAATTTGAAATCTCTCTGGCTGACTGTGATGGCCCTGACACATTTGTCATACCTCTCAACTTCAAGAGCAAGAAATCTGGACAAAGCCATACACAGAAGTGGGACAAAGGCACAACAAGAAGGACAATTTTAAATATTGCTCTAATAAACTTAGAAAGATAATAGAATAGGTCTTGCATTAGTATGAATTTTCTGAAGGGTATAAAATCTGAAACTCAAATGTCTGTCATTTTCTAACTTCAGTCTTTAGTGATTTGTCACTAATTTGCCAAAAACACAATTTTATGAAAAATGGACCAAAAATGTGATGCAAAAATATAAAATAGACACACAATACAGCTTCTACCTGTCAAAGAAGGGACACTTTAATATTAGTACTGCTACCTTGAGCAGCTGACAAAATAAAAGAATCTACATGCATTTCAAGTAATCTATAACTTTGATTATTACAGTTATTTCTTAATTGTAAACCCTCCATGTTTTCTTCCAAAATTGCTATTTTATGGAGGGATTATTAGGAGGAAGAGCAACATTTTGAGCCAAAAATTGGGGACAGTTGAGAGGTTGGCTATGCCTAATTCTATAAAGCAATTTATTTGCATGTACCTCTCAACCTGTTAATGCAGTAAATCTGAACAAGGCCAAATATATTGGGGCACATATAAACAGTACTAAAAATTGCTCTTGTATAAATTGAGACAGTTGATAGAACGGCTCTTACTTTAACATGCATTTTTATGAAGGTTATGAAGTCTGAAACTTATTATTTAGTGACTTCTGGCAAATCATTTAGGAATTAAAACTACAAATTTTATGAACAACAAACCAAAAATAAGAAGCAAAATCTATTAATTCTTTGAAAATCTGGACAGTTGGGAGGTATAGTTCAGCTGGGCCTGTCTGAGTTTGCTGCCCTTCCCCTGACAAAATAATGGTTGAACTGGAGCCTCTGCAGCCATTCCAATTAACCATTACTTGGCTATTTCACTCCATTTACCATAAACACTAATGTGCATACTGCTTTACTTCAATGATTGGACTTCATTTGAAAGTTTTATTTTGTATTTTACAGCACAAACATTAAGTAATCTGTTAAACAAAGCAATGCAGTCTCACAATGAAAACTTAGCATTAAAACTTCTCTGCCCTTGAAACTCACATTCATTGAAACAGCATTGAAACCCACATTCAAAGAAAATACATTTTGCCAGTGGCAGATAAAGATTAATTTTGGGCTGTTTTGAATCATAGGCCCCTTGCATATGAAACATACATGTGCTCTTTGATACACCTTCCTCATTGTACTAAAATTATATTCCTTGTACAATACAGTACACTTGTTAGAGGGTGTTTTAAATTTGTTTTGAACATTTTTCCAGTAAGCAATGAAACAAAACATATGCACCCATAATGGCAAAACTGCCCAGTTGAGAACATTTATCATAAAAAGTCTACTCAGACTTCCACAGTCCACCATTATTAGTAAATATACACAATTCTACAGTCCACCATTATTAGTAAATATGCACAATTCCACAGTCCACCATTATTAGTAAATATGCACAATTCTACAGTCCACCATTATCAGTAAATATGCACAATTCTACAGTGCACCTTTATCAGTAAATATGCACAATTCTACAGTCCATATTCAGTGAATTCAGTTCTTGCCATAGCTGTCAACCTTAGCACAAAAACCTGGACGAAGCCAATAATGCAGATATACAGTCCCAAAAATAGTGACAAATTTAAAATATTCATGTTATAAACTTAGAAAATTGCTAGAAAAAAGGTTGTGCTACTATGTATTCTGAAGAACATGAAGTTTGAAATTCAAATGCCGGTCAATTCTACTGCGGACAGAACAAAAACAATTTTCAGCAGAGACGCAGGGATTAATACTGCAGACACGTCTTTGTAAAATGGCAGGGCATCAGAGCAAATCCACACAAACACAGGCAGGAGATGCAGACTCCAAACAGAAGCCACCCCAACCAAGAATCAAACCAGAAAACCTATAGCTGTGAGGCAACAATACTACCACCGCACCATCAATTATGCAAGGAATTAAACATTCAGAAACCTGAAGTCTGAAATTCAAATGCCTGTCAATTTTACTGCGGACAGAACAAAACCAATTTTCAGCAGGGATTAAAACTGCAGACACGTCTTTGTAAAATGGCAGGGCACCAGAGCAAATCCACACAAACACATGGAGGAGATGCAGACTCCACACAGAAGCCACCCCAACCAAGAATCAAACCAGAAAACCTATAGCTGTGAGGCAACAATACTACCACTGCACCATCAAATCTGCAAGGAATTAAACATTCAGAAACCTGAAGTCTGAAATTCAAATGCCTGTCAATTTTACTGCGGACAGAACAAAAACAATTTTCAGCAGAGATGCAGGGATTAATACTGCAGACACGTCTTTGCAAAATGGCAGGGCACCAGAGCAAATCCACACAAATACAGGGAGGAGATGCAGACAGAAGCCACCCCAACCAAGAATCAAACCAGAAAACCTATAGTTGTGAGGTAACAATACTATCACTGCACCATCATTTACACAAGGAATTAAACATTCAGAAACCTGAAGTCTGAAATTCAAATGCCTGTCAATTTTACTGCGGACAGAACAAAAACAATTTTCAGCAGAGACGCAGGGATTAAAACTGCAGACACATCTTTGTAAAATGGCAGGGCACCAGAGCAAATCCACACAAACACAGGCAGGAGATGCAGACTCCAAACAGAAGCCACCCCAACCAAGAATCAAACCAGAAAACCTATAGCTGTGAGGCAACAATACTACCACCGCACCATCAATTATGCAAGGAATTAAACATTCAGAAACCTGAAGTCTGAAATTCAAATGCCTGTCAATTTTACTGCGGACAGAACAAAACCAATTTTCAGCAGGGATTAAAACTGCAGACACGTCTTTGTAAAATGGCAGGGCACCAGAGCAAATCCACACAAACACATGGAGGAGATGCAGACTCCACACAGAAGCCACCCCAACCAAGAATCAAACCAGAAAACCTATAGCTGTGAGGCAACAATACTACCACTGCACCATCAAATCTGCAAGGAATTAAACATTCAGAAACCTGAAGTCTGAAATTCAAATGCCTGTCAATTTTACTGCGGACAGAACAAAAACAATTTTCAGCAGAGATGCAGGGATTAATACTGCAGACACGTCTTTGTAAAATGGCAGGGCACCAGGGCACCAGAGCAAATCCACACAAATACAGGGAGGAGATGCAGACAGAAGCCACCCCAACCAAGAATCAAACCAGAAAACCTATAGTTGTGAGGTAACAATACTATCACTGCACCATCAATTATACAAGGAGTTAAACATTCAGAAACCTGAAGTCTGAAATTCAAATGCCTGTCAATTTTACTGCGGACAGAACAAAAACAATTTTCAGCAGAGACGCAGGGATTAAAACTGCAGACACATCTTTGTAAAATGGCAGGGCACCAGAGCAAATCCACACAAACACAGGCAGGAGATGCAGACTCCAAACAGAAGCCACCCCAACCAAGAATCAAACCAGAAAACCTATAGCTGTGAGGCAACAATACTACCACCGCACCATCAATTATGCAAGGAATTAAACATTCAGAAACCTGAAGTCTGAAATTCAAATGCCTGTCAATTTTACTGCGGACAGAACAAAACCAATTTTCAGCAGGGATTACAACTGCAGACACGTCTTTGTAAAATGGCAGGGCACCAGAGCAAATCCACACAAACACATGGAGGAGATGCAGACTCCACACAGAAGCCACCCCAACCAAGAATCAAACCAGAAAACCTATAGCTGTGAGGCAACAATACTACCACTGCACCATCAAATACGCAAGGAATTAAACATTCAGAAACCCTTAAGTCTGAAATTCAAATGCCTATCAATTTTATTTAACATTTTTAATCAGGACAGTCTGACTTGGAACAAATAAACAAATTTTCAGCAGAGGCCCAGGAAGAAATAATGCAGACATGTCTTTGTAACATGGGAGGGCACAAAAGCAAACCCACACAAACACAGGGAGAAGATACAGACCCCACAAAGAAGGAACCCCAGCCAAGAATCAAACCCAAGAACCTGCAGCTGTGAGGCAACAATGCTACTACTACACCATCAAATATCAAGCATTGCAACATTTACAAACCACAGATATTATGAGGAACAGATCAGATCGAATATGAGGTAAAAATCTGAAATTTTTTTTACAAATGGTGGTGGGTAGGGAACTCAAGTCTTTAACACCTGCATACAGGGTACAGGGTTCAAGCCTGAGGCATTCCCTACCACACCACCATAAGCACCTGGGGCATTTTCACACACACACACACACACTCCAGTAAAGCACAAGCACCATACACAAACTCCAGTAAAGCACAAGCACCATACACAAACTCCAGTAAAGCACAAGCACCATACACAAACTCCAGTAAAGCACAAGCACCATACACAAACTCCAGTAAAGCACAAGCACCATACACAAATAAAAAGAAAAAGCACAAACTCAAGAAAAAGGTCTGTGCACTGTAAAAGTGCACAGACGCTCCTTGTGTCCCCCTATGGGGACGGCCGGGCTGCCTTGAGCATGCGCATAGACCGATAAGCCGGGACTCGGTCTATGCGCGAAGTCCGCGAATTTTAAAAAAATATTTTTTTTATTTTTCATTTTATTTTCTTTCTTTTTTTATTTTTGAGGGGGCTGCAGTCCGGCAGCCCTATGCCACGAGCCGCCCCTGCTGCTATATTAGCTCTGTTACTGAGCAGACATTCACAGAATGTAAGCCTTTGTACCAGAAGGACAACAGAAAAAAATAGACCCTCAGGCAATCAGATAACCACAGAGATATTGGCCAGTAGTTAACACAGAGTCTATGTTACCTGATCGAACGTTTAGATTAGTGAATACCAAAACGTCAAACTGGTAATATCAAAAATAATATCAAAAATTAAAACAACAAATGGCCGATTTAACATAGGGAATGAATTCTCTCTGCCACAAAAAAAAAATAAATAAATTTTAAACCAAAATGAAGTGGGGGGCTTTGCCCTTGTCCCACACCCCCTGATGAGAGGGCTGTGCCCCCCATTCCCCTAACTAAATATACCAACTCCAAGATCGCTCTACAGTGGGGAAAGGGGCAAAATCTGCATAATGGTCAAGGGAATTCTTTCCCTGCTTTAACTCGGCCGTTCGCGTTTTTTGCTTTCGCTTTTACCAGATTGGGTCTATATTATAAAATCGATTAGGAAGAAAGTCGAATGCTCTAATGAGCAAAATTGCCGAAACTCGAAGTCCTTATTGTGGGGGGCTGTGCCCCCCCACTAAATATATATTCCAACTCCGAGATCGCACTACAGTGAGGAAAGGACAATTATACAATGATCCCCCATTAATATTCCAAAATGTGCACGCTGATTGGTCAGCGTGCCTGTTGTAAATCAGACTTATACTAATGGAAAAAGTCGGTCGACCGGACTTTTTCCATTAGTACAAGTTTTTTTTTTTTTTGTTACAGCAATGGAGAACGCGAGATCTCCGTTGCTTTTTAGAAAGTGTCTCGTTATGTTAAAGGAGTTTAACATAGTGAGACAGCTTTAAAAAAAGCAACGGAAAAAGGAAGATCTCCTTTGCTTTTTTTAAAGCTGTCTCGCTATGTTAAACTCCTTTAACATAGCAAGACACTTTCCAAAAAGCAATGGAGATCTTGCTTTCTCCGTTGCTTCCACACACAGCTCTGATGTACTGCATAAGCATATGCATGAGCAGTACATCAGAACTGCTGCAGAATATCAGACAGCTGCGGAAGGGCAGCACAGAGGCATTATACAATGCTATTATTTAAGAAAAGTAAGTATTTATTTCTTAAATAATGTCTTGTGTAATAGCAATAACCCACTTCTGGGTGTGGGTAATGCTGGATTTACTCACAGTTGTCTTTGTTTGGCCACTTGGGCTTCACCCTCATAACCAAACCACACCAACTGTGGGTAAATCCAGCATTACCCACACCCAGGCGTGGGTTATTGCTTAAATATTCCACTCCACACTTTATGAAGACCTCAATAACGGACCCTCAAGTTTCGGCAGTTTTGCTCATTAGAGCGTTTGACATTTTTCTTATTCAATTTCATGATATAGACCCACCAGATCAATGTTTAGTTATTTGCTAACCTAAACGTTCCGTCAGGTAATATGAACCCATTAACACCTTAGGTGGGCTGATGCCACAGAATGCAAACAGAATAATTTATTCTAATGCCTAAAATCTTCTAGGCAAACTAGTGTCTATTTTAATAATACACCTACTTAATTTCAGGATAAACAAATGTTTTTATTACCAACCGATCATTTCTTTTTATTACTAACAGAAAGTGATTTGCACAGAGACTGATGGGGATCCTAGCAAGATCACCCCCAACAAATAACACTTGCTTGAACATAGTACATTGTAAAAGTTGAAAGTATCCTAAATGAATTAAACATTCTGAAAGAATAGCAAACAATGTTTCTGAAGAAATGGTGACACAGACAGCTGCAGTATATCAGCTTACAAGGACAGTAAATGATATGAAAATAGTGAACCCTCTAAAAGGTAAAAATGTGAGTGACTTTATTCTAATAAACATGCAAAGAGGCATGTAGCAATAGAACAGAGGAGCCGACCTGGAGGAAGTTACAGTGATTTGCCACAGTTTTCTTTTAATTTTGTTGTACATCATATGATATCTGTTGTACTGAAAAGTCATTTTAAAGAAATTGTTTTAAAAAACAGAGATTTGTTTTTTTAATTTTACTTTAATTAGTCATAAATTTGCATTTATACAAATGTTTTGCTTCACTTTTGCTTCTAGTATTAAAATCCTGCCTCACATTTTTGAAGTAAAGGCAGAGAAAGTATGGCGATACATAAATATTTCTTATCAATGAATTTCCCATAAACTGACTCATGATTGATACTCTGTCATTAACAAACATAAATGTCAACCCCACCATATTCTTTTATTAGATCTACACACCTTTGTTTTATATTACTAACTCTGAGTATGTGATTATGTGATGAAAATGAAACTTCTAACTCACGGTGAATCTCCTGTTGAGTGAAGCCCAGTCAGTGCATCCATTTCTAGGGCACAGTAACTGACAAATCAACTGACTAAATGGTATAAAGTCACATGACCCATATCATCCCATTCAAGTATCTCCCATCTGCCTCTGCAATATCCTGTAAAGAGGGCTTTTGTACTGTGAACTTAACCCCTGGTGCCTAGTCTAAACTCCATGGTATAGCTACTATTTGGTTATCACTTTACTTACATTATGCTGGCTGTCAATTTATCAGGCAATCAGTTTTTAAAGTGATAGTCTTGGATTGTTTGTTGCTACATGACTTACTCACTATATGCAACATCTTGAACTGTACCAAGTGTCCATACCCCACCCTGTTGGGCCACGTACGGATTTCTGTCACTTCCAGAGGTACAGTCTCAGTTCTCTGAGATTTATGCCTTTCCTTATGACTGGTCAAGCCTCTGGAACTTGCAACTTAAGTGTCTGAGGGAGTCCTTCATGGTGAGCAGTTTCTAGCACTCTAAAGACATACTTATATGACTTTTCTTATATAACTAAGTTTAGCCTTATACTGTACTATTATTTTTTTATATTTTTACCATGCATTTATCTTCTGTTCTGTATTGTATCTCCCTCTTTTATATATTGTTTATGCTGTTATTTTTTCCTTTTATATTGTATAGCTCACTTATTTTTTTCTTGACTTGTACTGGTAGCCGTACTAATAGCTGTACATAATTTTAAGCACATAAATTTGCCTGAACTTGAACTTGAGAGCAAGTCAGCAAGTGACTGATTCAGGTTGGGTATTAGGCACATCAGGACCTGCTTGTGGCAGCATAAGGTCCACAGGTCACAGGCAAGGGAGAGAGGCTGGCCTCTGACTATCATTCTAAGACTGAAGTCCTGCACCCCTGATTCAAGCCACAGAAGTCCAGCAAATGTATAATCCCTTACACCTGAGTTGCACACCTTTGTACAGTCTCAAATAAAGCCAGCCAGTTCAATTGGGCTAAAGAGAAGTCCAAGGAGAAAACGTATTGGGCCTGTGTGTCCCCAGCCAGAAGCTGAATGATGCAAATGGCCATTCAACAATAATCAGGCTGGTTGAGAAAAGGACCAAGCAGAGCATTCACAGAAAAGGAGGTGTCACTACCACCATAAATGTACCACAGGGTAGGAACCAGGGATGCACCTCTCCAGTCCTCCAAGATTTCACAGAAATGAAAAACAAGAACGGGCTCCAGGACCCGTTATCCAGAGACAATCCATACTTCTAGGAGGCCAGTAGAGGCCAGTAAAACTACTTCAAGGGAGACCATATCCCAGTCAATCATCTCAAAAAAAAAAAATAAATAATGAATGTACTAAAAATACATCCTGGCCTTCAGATGTCAAGAAAGACCCTCCCACCAGGGCTGCAATGAGTCTGGTACTATAACTAGTTGAAATTTTTAAACTTTGAGTACCAAAATAAATTCAAGGGGATCGAAGTCCAGGAATGTTTTACTGACATTTAAATAGTAACAGCAGTGGAGACTTGAACTGTGAGACCAGACAAAAAAAAAAAAAGACCCATTGCAGCCCTGGTGGGAGGTATGAATCTCCATTTGTAGTATGTGACATTATCCTGTTAGCTAACATAGTTGCCCATCTATCCATGAGCATGCAAACTTATAGAAAAACATTTAATTCTGATTGGTGGCGAAGATAAACCAAACACTAGACCCATCAAGGTAGGATCTCAGTATTAGGATCAGTAATCTACCTTATGTGACTGAATTAATGGATGTCCCTTGAAAAATCTATGTTGTGAACTAAAAATCATTGGTATGTATTTTTTCTGGCAAGGCCAGAATAATTTCATTTATGTGAGATTTCTGCCTTTGGTAAATGAACAACTTTTCATGTGGTTTGAGTTATCCGACTTCTGCAAGCCTTCAGTAATCTTAGTCACTGTTTAGCATGCTCTCTAAAAACCTGTCTTATTTTTCTCAGACATAGGATGACTCTTAGACTCGATTTCTCCAAGGATCTACAGAAGTTTAGAGTACAGGGTATATATACAACGTCTACTCGGTAACTTGCACAGATTACCCTTGGCAGTAGAATGAAATATGCTTGGTTATATATGTAGCAGATAGTAAAGCTCTGCACTTTGCTGAAAATGATACCTGAAGATCCTGCTAACCATTTCTTCACTCTACGGATAAGATGGGATCAGATTATTTATTGCTACTAAGAGGCCATAATGTTATGTTATTTTGAAGACTGAGTCTGCTTTGTCCTGAAATTCAAAAATACACAAAACAGAATTCTTATAAGGGCTAGGGAAAGTAAGGTTTAGATTCTGCAGCTTATTAGATGTTTTTGGCATTATTTGTTGCACATACTTTATACAATATTTCCTGTGTGTCATTATATAAACTAAAAATACTGCTGGTAATATATCTTATTCTTTGAGATGTATCTGGGTATCCTAGATTGTTCAAGTATTTGTTATATGCATTCAAAATTTATTCCTTATGATTTCTGTAGAGACTAGAAGTAAATGCTATATTCTTCATAGTGTAGCGAGCCTACAGAGGACGCTGAATACATTTAAAGAAGAACTTTAGATTAAAGGGGGTACCTCTTCTGCCACACTGAGTGTTATTCTGGTTTGTGACATCACAATACACACCAGGGTCTAAGTGTCTTAATCGCTTTGTGTACATGTTGTCCTGGTTATCACAGTGAAGCACAGTGTTGAGGTGTGCTGTGCATAAACTACTATCATACCTAAATGTAAATTTTGTAGGAGGAAGAATTCAGCAGTAACTCACACAATCGCTGCTTGATCTGTTAGTGACCTGTGCAAGAGAGAATGTTTTAGCAGAGTTAATGCTGAGGCAAACCACTCATTAGTCACATTAAGTCGTAATAACATTTAACTCAGTGCTGACCTCTCAGTTATTTTCTTTTATCTTGAGTTCCGTTTTCCGTTTCTCTATTCATTTAATTGTATATTAAAATATGTTTCAAAATATATCTAAAGCTATGAATAGAGCTGTTTGGATAAAAACCTTGCGGATGTACACTTGACATATTCTCTTGTATGGTGTAATGAGATAATTTCTGTCTGCATAAACCGTGTTCAACAGTAACTTAATTTCATTCACTATATTTATGTATGTTATAAAAGGTTTCAGGCAGACAACAAAAAGACATGTTTTGCTGCACATTTCTGTTTTTTTTTTTCATACACCCGAGGACACGTGTTATTCAAAAATGTTGTAAAGTATCATTTAGAAACATAATTTTACGGTCAGGTAACCTGGCAATGTCCAAACATAACAAAGACTTGCTTTGAGTAAAACTGATTTAATATTACCGTGCTAAATAGATTATGTTGCTCAAAACCCTTCCTCAGTTGTCATTGTTAAATTTTGCTTCAGCATTCTTGTCACTTGTCACATGGCTGTCTAATGTGACTCTTGCCTCATGAAACAATGTACAAAATGAAATGGTACATTACATTTTATATGTGAAACAGAAGTGGAAAAAAAGGAATTTAGAAAGATTAAGTACATTTGTGATTTGGTCTGCACTAAACTGAGGTGCTAGAGAGCAACAGTAATTGCTAGTATGAAGCATTCATTTTTTTTCTTATGATTCTGACAGAATAAAAAACGTGCAAGGTGAAACCGTTGGCCCTTTGTGCTGTTTAAGAGTAATGACTAAATCAAAGCATTGTTAATAGAAGAGGGGGAATAGACAGTTCTGCATTAAAAATGATAATTTCTGGAGCAACCACATGAATGCCATTTATAATTAATTTTAACTGTGCATCCAAGTTCCTTATTAAATGAGTCACCACAGTACATTTCATTCAGGGAGAAGCTGAAGAACAAAGAAGATTGCTGTTAATGCTGAAGGCAGTACAGGGGGAGATGTATTACCAGAAGTAGGATTTTGTTTACTGAATGACGCACAGGAAATGGTGCATAAAGAATGTGCAGCAAATAACCTTCATCTCATTATGTGCACACAGTTTTACAAAATCACAACTACATCAGGATAGTCTGAGTTGGTTTTGTCCTTACTGTGTGGTCTGAAGCGTGTCGATTCTAGTCTTACAATGGAACGTCTATAAACACTGGCATCCTATTACACTACTACATTAATATTCTCTGCTGCAGTATATGAGTAAAATTAAATAACCCTTCAGTGTACCGGTATAAATCCCTGACTAAAACTCAGATGGCTGAGGTTCAGTTGGAAAACCTAGGTCTGGAAGTGTCAGCTGGGAGTGGGGAAGGAGTGAAGGGGCTGTCCAATTCAACCCTTCTGGTGGAGAGGAGTGGCACATATTTAGGAATGCATACTTCATAGGAGATTTTTGCTGGACACTAAAGAATCAGTTTAGGTGTTTGCTCCAAGGGAGTGGAAACATATGCAGCCATACATCACTTGCAAAGGTCAGGGACATTTTATGCCCATAACTTGCCCAGGCTCAGGACCACTAATCAGGCATACATGGAGCGTATAAATTAACAGAAGCCCCCTGACCCCTCCACAGATGATGGCATCTCTCCTGTGCTCGTCACTTGCCCCAAGGTGGACTAGTAAGCCACTAGAGTTTTACTACAATATGAATGGGTTAGTAGGGAAACCAGGGAAAGGGTTGATGGCTAGTGGGAGAGATCAGGACCACAACATGCATAAAATTATGTATGAAATTATTATTCAGTAAGAGCAAGTCTCATATTCTGCCAAAATGTTTCTGTTTCTAGGCAAATCTCATGTGTAGAGTTATATTTCCAATTTGAAGTTTAGTATTTCATTGTGTTCATTTAAAATCTGTTTGTTCAATATTCTTTAACTCAAGGTGGCTGATACTTTGCAGTTAATTTAGGGCAACATTTTTGTTACCTATAACTTTAAGGTGAGAAGAATGTCAGACTGCCTTTTTCAAATACAGAGCCCACAGTTTCATGCAAAACATTCAGAGCTACAATTATCCTCATATTGTTTCATTTTGTACATTTTCACTGCCACATCCTTTGAGCTTAGCAGAGAAAAAGCATCTTTTTTAGCAATCCTCAATGAATCATACCATATGGTTACCTTATAGAGGCATATATCAGGACCTAATGAGACTTCTGTTAGGATTGGAATCTCCACCAAAATTAAGCCAGCAAAAGCAGTTTCACATGCTATAGCCTGCAGTGGTGGTGTAGAGGGATAAAGCTGTGGATCCAGGCAAACCAAGTTTGAATAGCAGCTCAGGCATTTGACAATACAGGCAGAAAGAGGATACTTGTGCCCATCGTGGAGGGGAAACAGGAGGTGCAAATATTCAGGGCACACCAGCATGGTTTGATTTTCCTGATGGAAACTGGGGAAACAACTGCATGGTGCTGCCTGTGGGTGGGTGAGGCAATCTTGTTGGCTTCAGCTCCTTGTGGAAGTGAGAAGCAGTCCATTGTTGTCCTATGTATTTATTCATGTCAAACTATTACTTCTACATCATACCATTTTAACATTTCCTTTACATCACTGGTCAGCAGAATTAATATCAGTTTTCTACTATATTTTGTCATTTCTGAGACTAAGTGAGGACAAGTTAGTAACTTTTTGCTCTTATTTATTTGTGTACTTTTTTTTTATTTTTAAGGACACCCTCACCTCATTTCATTTCATCACCCTGGTTTGTCTTGCCTAGCTGAGGCTAATTAACTAATCTGGCAGTTAGTGCATTGGATTAAAGCTAGAAATTGTTAATTCACTGGTTCCTGTAGTCAAAGGTTTAATTCCCATAGCCTTGATTTGCCTCCTGTGTGACTCTGAGCAAGTGACTTAACTAGACAGAGCTCTGTAGTAGTTGGGAAGTTCATAGGTTCATAGGTGTGTACTGGGCTAATGGCCATGGAGCCTTCTCAAGCCTAGCCCGTAGAAGTCCCCTGGTGTCATACCACCTAACATTAGTTCCCAGTGCCTTTATCAAGTAGAGCCAATGCAGTGATCCCTGGGGAGAACTTTCTATTTCCCATCCACTCATCAAGATTTCTCTTGAAGAGGGCCAGTGAGGTGCTCTGCTTGACATGTATGGGAAGTCTATTCCAGACCATGGGCAGTCTCTGGGTTATATACCTGTCCCTCCAGCATGTTGTTGATTGTGGTAATGAGGTTGAGGTATCTGGAACATGTGGTGCTAAGGGATTGGGATTTCTTTAGATGTAGCATTTCTAACTGAGCTGGGTCAGACATGGCTTTGTAAGTCAAGCAGAGATTGTCTCTTAGTAGATGATATGAGAAAGAGAATAGCTGGAATAAATTGAGTTTGTCTGTGTAGGACATGTGTCTAAGGCCTAGGATCCTCTTCATGAGGTAATTTTGTGGCCTTTCCAGCTGTTGCATATGTCTAGTGAGGTACATGCCAAATGGGGCATTATACTGGATGATTGGCCTAATGAGGGAAGAGTAGAGAGAGATAACCTCTTTCTTTCTGGATGCAAAACCCTTGGTAATGAGATGTGCCACATAAAAGGACATTCTGACCACAGTGGCAATGTGGTGATTGAAGGAGAGGTTGCTGTCAACCTGTGTCCCCAGATCTCTTAAAATGCCTTCAGTGTTCAGTTGGCTCCCATCGATGTGGTAACTAGTGGGAACTGAGTTTTTCCCAAAAGGGATAATGATGCATTTTTTGGAATTAAGCTGAAGGCCATGGTTTTGACACCAGTTATTGGTCTCAATGAGGCTTTTCTGTAGGATGTCTCCATCACTTGGGGAGTTAATAATGGCTTCCAGCTTTCAGTCATCTGCAAACCTAGTCAGCCAGAGTCCCTCTGTGTTGGCCTGGACTTCTGAGAAGTAGATGCCAAACAGGAGTGGACCCCGGACCAATCCTTGTGGAACTCCACTCATAACTGGTCAGCAGTCTGATTTGAGTCCGCTACTTTCACACTGTGGGTTTTATCCATGAGCCAATTTGCAACCCACCTACTGATATAGGGGTTGATGCCTAGTTTGGTGAGTTTAATCAATAATTCCTGAGTGCGGAATGGTATCAAAGGCCTTTGCCAGATCGAGGTAGGCTGTATGAACTGCCTTGCCCTCATCCACAGCTCTGGTGACTGACTAAAATAAGTCAACCAGGTTGAGCAGGCATGATCAACCTTTCACAAAATCAAATTGCGTGGGATCTAGAGTTTGGAGATTCCCTATATCCTTATTAACAAGGTCCATGGTGATGCATTCCATAGCCTTACATATCAGACTTGTCAGGCTAATGGGGTAATAATTCCTAGGGTCTGTAGTCGCTCCCCCTTTATGGAGAGGGATGACTGTAGCAGTGGGCCATTCAATAGGGACAAAGCTTGAGGTGAGGCTGAGATTGAACAGGGCACACAAATGTGGTGCAAGTTCACTTTGTAGTTCATGTAGAACACATCCAGGAATAGTGTCGGGTCCCATGAAAGGTGTATTCTTGGCCTTGGACAATGCAGCTTTAACCTGTGCTCCAGTAATGCTGGGTGCCTGGCATTCCTCCAGTATTGTAATTGGTCCTTTGGGGAGAAAGAGGTAAAGTTGGTACTGAATCTGTCGGCAAGTATGTTGGCACTATCTGTTGGCTCAGTATAGGAGGTACCAATGTGCAGCAACTCAGAGCAAACCTGGGTATTGCCGTGGAGATTTTTGATATAACTATAGAAGGCTTTGGGGTTGTTTTTAGTGTCTGCTGCAATTCTGCCTTCATAGGTGGCTTTAGCGGTTTTGATGAGGAATCTCAGCTTTTTGTTGAGGCTAATAAGGGAGTTTTGCCAGTCTTGGGACTTTACCTTTTTCTGCAACAGAATTAGTTCCAGAGCTAGATGCTTCAGTGGTCTCCAGGAATTTTATTTTATTTATTTTACATTTGTTTACCAGGAAGGTTCAAGGAATAAAGAAAAAAAAATTATATACGATAATAAGGAAAATTACACAATGGAACAAAGATACAGCTCAACATGTTAGCATGAGAGGTCAGTGCTATATACAGTATTAGATGATCCGGAGAGTATTTTTTACAGTAAAATGTAACACTGTTACAATCCTAATAGAAGACATGTTTCACCAAACAGTTCATTTTGAGAGTACTTCAGAGTAAAGTAGTAATACCTGGGCTAAATATAAGATGGAGAGGGAAAATAGAATGTAGAGAAAGAAGGCAGTGCGTGGATTAGGAGTGGAGTGTGTGGAGTATGGGTTAGAAGGTGTAACAAGAGTAAGTAACTACCTACAAAGTTCGTACATGCCTGGGATCACTATTGATGGTGCAGTGTGCATGTGGTTAATGCCAGTTAAGGAATATATGTTTAGTCTTCTGGAAGGAAGGCATGATCTTTGGTGTCAAAACTATCAATGACATGCCACATCCTGATGGTGCTAAGATGTACATCACAGTTACAATGAAGTAAGCAAATCTCTTTACGCTGGTTTCTTCTAAAAAGGAGTACTTCTGTTTGGACACTTAAAACAATTTTGATGCATTTCAGAATATAGTTTTATCAGGTGTTGAGCTCCTGAGAATATCTCAGCAGTTTTATACACATATCCATGTCGTTTATTTATTTTTGTCATTTCTATCCTTCGGGCATACATAGATTCTCTGGCATACTGACATGGCATCAGAATGAGCTGTTTTCCATGTCCTTTCCAGGTTCTCTGTTAATTTTCTTTATTCACAGTTTTGCAAAATGCTTGTATTCCTACATAAAATTTGAGCAGACATTAAAACATCTGACCTGTTACATAGACAGGATCATTTTATTTTTCTGTCTACCCCATTTTTTGTGTTTTATTTTTATGTGAGAAAATAAAGGTCCACATTTTTTGCAGTTTATCTTATCTGTGTATGGGCCTAATACATCTTGGTTTATTTTAGGTGCGAGGCAGATTTTAAAAAGTGAATATAAATATTATTGGTAAACTCAAGAGATGCAAGAATGCTATTTTAATGATCATGTCTTGACAGGTAATTGTGTTGTCTGGAATTGTAGCCTACTTTAAAGCATATGCTATGCAAGTGGGGGGGGGGGGGATAATAAAGATCTGTTAATGTTTTGCAAGGATTTTGGCTTTGAAAATGAGATCTGTAATTTAACAGGAATATGCATGCAAAGACAGATAATATTCCTTCAGTAACAACTGGATGACCTTGCATTATTTTAGCTTACGACAGCAAGGCAAATACACATGAAGCAATTCCAGTTCCATTCAGACTATAATGGTAGGTCCTAAACACTAAAAATGTCTTATTCATATTTAATCTTACCAAGGTTGAGTAATGATATTGATTACATCTCCTTCTGGATGTACATATATTATACTACAAAACATGAACTAAATAAATAAATATGAGACATTTAGCACAGGCTGCATTTTGTGGGTGGCTGGGGTGATGATTGAATGCAAATAACTGTTGGGGCCAGGGGATAATCCTGGAAATTCTTCTCTGCAATCACAATCCCTTTATCACTGCCACCATTCTTTTCACATACCTCCTCTGTGATAAAATAACTGCCCGGTGTCTTTTATCCCTTGGTGTCTTGCACTGTGCACCTTAATTCTTGAATTTCCTTCCCTTGTTCGACATTGCAGTGCATGTTGTTCATCTGCTTGAGTTTCTTTGCTCAGGTCAGTGGTTGGTCATTACTATTTTGCATGTTCCATATAAGAACAATGTGGGTGGACCCAGTATGTAGGACTTTTGGGTGTTCTACAGCCTGTCTACCCCTAGCTATTCAAATTCCACTACCTCGCAGTCATGGACTCAAGTAGCTGTTCATAGGGTCCACTAGGACCTTTTTAAGCCTAACCATGCATTCTGAATTTATGACAAGTTCTAGTCCCCTTGGTAAGTGTAAGCAGGGGTCTGGAGATGAAACATTAACAAGCAGTGGCCTGGGAGATGAACCATTTACAGGCTGTCTCTGTCCATTTGATACATAGGTGCAAAACCAGGGATGAATTTCCTTTTCCCCGTCCAATTGTCCAAGTTAAACTTGAAAAGAGTTAGAGAGAAACTCTGCCTCACATGGATGGGGAGCGTGTTCCAGAGAAGTAGTAGTCTCTGGGATATATGCCTGTCTCTCCAGCAGATCCTATTTATATCTCAGGCAAAGTATGAGTCTTTAGAACAAGTAAATATAGATAAACGACCAAAAACCAAGAAAAAAATCCAAAACAGCCTGATAAAAGGCAGGAAACACGCCAGCAAAGGTTCACTGTTTAATTCCACAAAGTAAACACGAACATATAAAACTGCAGATTAACGCTCTTGCCAAAATTGCGTTTTCGTCTCCAATGACAAAGACTTCATCAGATAATGCTGAATTAATAAATTATGTGCAGTATAAATACTATTGTTTTTCAAAAAATATCCAATCAGTCAATGTGCATCAAAAAACAGCCAATCTGTTACTACCTATCATGAATATTAAAAACACATATAATTAAAATTAAATAACCCTAGTTTACATGTTGTTATAAAAAATTACACATTTAAAATGTTAAAATATCAAAGATATATAAACTTAATGTTCATATCACAATAATTGATGGAGTGCAGGAAAAAATTCTTTCTTTGTTGTTGAAAAAAGACTTTTCTATTTGAAATAATGGGACCCAAATTCATTGCAATTCATTACTTTATATAATGAAAAACACCATCTAGTGGTCATGAATGCAAATTGCAAGTAAGGCTTATATATTTATTGTTTGTTATTTTTAAATGTCAGCAGATTTGATTTTGAGTACTGATGTTATTGAAACACTATCATTTAAGCCTGGTTTTTTTGTAGCATTAAGAAAAATTTGCCACCATAATTCCCTATAGGCTACTCTTTCCTCCCATAAACCTCCCCTTAAATCCTTTTTAACCTGTTCGATAACAAAAAAGTTAAAAACAGCTTCTTCACACTCTCTTGTATGCCTATAAAGGGCATTAGTGTCTTTAGCCTTGGAAATCTCATAGTAATGTTCGTATATTCTCCTCCTCAGGGTACGTTCAGTCTTTCCTATATAGAAGGAATTGCATTTTTTACAAATGCTTATATAGATTACCCCCTTGGTCTCACAATTATAAAAACCTTTGCTCTTTATTATTGTATTATTCCTGCTAGGAATAATAATTTCCGTAGCATTTAACATATATTGGCATTGATTGCAATGACCACACTTGTGACTACCTTTCTTTTCTTGTCCATCTATACCATAACTTACTCTATTTGGCTTTGATTGGGATTCAAAAATATTCTTTATACTCCTAGAATTTCTATATACAATTTTTGGCATCAAATTATTGATGCCATTTATATCAGTTAAAGCTGAAAATTTTTTCCATTCATTTCTGAATATTTCACTAACTCGAATGTTGGACACATTGTATTCCATAATAAAAGCTTGTTCAAATCCTGGTTCTTTTTCTCTACAAATAGTTTTATTTTCCACCATTTGAATAGCTTTGCTTTGTCCCTTTATTGGCTGAAATTTGGTTTTTCTCCCCATTTCCACCTCATTTCTCAACTTCATTATGAAATTGCTTGGGTAACCCCTTTCCTCAAACATCCTGGTAAGTAAGTTGCATTCTGCCAAAAAATCTTCACTAGCGCTGGTCATTCTACTACCCCTCACAAACTGACCCTTTACAATGTTTTTCTTGCAGTGTGAGGGGTGTGCGCTAGTGTAGTGAAGAGTGCAGGAATTGTTGAAAAGTGAAATAGAGACTTTAAATGAACTTATTAAGGGAGACCTTATTTTTCAAATTAGGGAAGAAAGGGACAAATATTATAAAGTAAAGGATGACATTGAATGGAAATGCAGCGATGTCATAGAAAGGAAAATAAGTAAATTAAAAAGAGATTTAAATGAGTATGAGAATAACACCCACTATCCCAAACCACCCTTTAGGAAAAGTGATTATTATAGACACAGTGGTGACACCTTGGATGAAAATTATGAAAATGAGTTTGTCTGTGTAGGACATGTGTCTAAGGCCCAGGATCCTCTTCATGAGGTAATTTTGTGGCCTTTCCAGCTGTTGCATATGTCTAGTGAGGTACATGCCAAATGGGGCATTATACTGGATGATTGGCCTAATGAGGGAAGAGTAGAGAGAGATAACCTCTTTCTTTCTGGATGCAAAACCCTTGGTAATGAGATGTGCCACATAAAAGGACATTCTGACCACAGTGGCAATGTGGTGATTGAAGGAGAGGTTGCTGTCAACCTGTGTCCCCAGATCTCTTAAAATGCCTTCAGTGTTCAGTTGGCTCCCATCGATGTGGTAACTAGTGGGAACTGAGTTTTTCCCAAAAGGGATAATGATGCATTTTTTGGAATTAAGCTGAAGGCCATGGTTTTGACACCAGTTATTGGTCTCAGTGAGGCTTTTCTGTAGGATGTCTCCATCACTTGGGGAGTTAATAATGGCTTCCAGCTTTCAGTCATCTGCAAACCTAGTCAGCCAGAGTCCCTCTGTGTTGGCCTGGACTTCTGAGAAGTAGATGCCAAACAGGAGTGGACCCCGGACCAATCCTTGTGGAACTCCACTCATAACTGGTCAGCAGTCTGATTTGAGTCCGCTACTTTCACACTGTGGGTTTTATCCATGAGCCAATTTGCAACCCACCTACTGATATAGGGGTTGATGCCTAGTTTGGTGAGTTTAATCAATAATTCCTGAGTGCGGAATGGTATCAAAGGCCTTGCCAGATCGAGGTAGGCTGTATGAACTGCCTTGCCCTCATCCACAGCTCTGGTGACTGACTAAAATAAGTCAACCAGGTTGAGCAGGCATGATCAACCTTTCACAAAATCAAATTGCGTGGGATCTAGAGTTTGGAGATTCCCTATATCCTTATTAACAAGGTCCATGGTGATGCATTCCATAGCCTTACATATCAGACTTGTCAGGCTAATGGGGTAATAATTCCTAGGGTCTGTAGTCGCTCCCCCTTTATGGAGAGGGATGACTGTAGCAGTGGGCCATTCAATAGGGACAAAGCTTGAGGTGAGGCTGAGATTGAACAGGGCACACAAATGTGGTGCAAGTTCACTTTGTAGTTCATGTAGAACACATCCAGGAATAGTGTCGGGTCCCATGAAAGGTGTATTCTTGGCCTTGGACAATGCAGCTTTAACCTGTGCTCCAGTAATGCTGGGTGCCTGGCATTCCTCCAGTATTGTAATTGGTCCTTTGGGGGGGAGAAAGAGGTAAAGTTGGTACTGAATCTGTCGGCAAGTATGTTGGCACTATCTGTTGGCTCAGTATAGGAGGTACCAATGTGCAGCAACTCAGAGCAAACCTGGGTATTGCCGTGGAGATTTTTGATATAACTATAGAAGGCTTTGGGGTTGTTTTTAGTGTCTGCTGCAATTCTGCCTTCATAGGTGGCTTTAGCGGTTTTGATGAGGAATCTCAGCTTTTTGTTGAGGCTAATAAGGGAGTTTTGCCAGTCTTGGGACTTTACCTTTTTCTGCAACAGAATTAGTTCCAGAGCTAGATGCTTCAGTGGTCTCCAGGAATTTTATTTTATTTATTTTACATTTGTTTACCAGGAAGGTTCAAGGAATAAAGAAAAAAAAATTATATACGATAATAAGGAAAATTACACAATGGAACAAAGATACAGCTCAACATGTTAGCATGAGAGGTCAGTGCTATATACAGTATTAGATGATCCGGAGAGTATTTTTTACAGTAAAATGTAACACTGTTACAATCCTAATAGAAGACATGTTTCACCAAACAGTTCATTTTGAGAGTACTTCAGAGTAAAGTAGTAATACCTGGGCTAAATATAAGATGGAGAGGGAAAATAGAATGTAGAGAAAGAAGGCAGTGCGTGGATTAGGAGTGGAGTGTGTGGAGTATGGGTTAGAAGGTGTAACAAGAGTAAGTAACTACCTACAAAGTTCGTACATGCCTGGGATCACTATTGATGGTGCAGTGTGCATGTGGTTAATGCCAGTTAAGGAATATATGTTTAGTCTTCTGAAGGAAGGCATGATCTTTGGTGTCAAAACTATCAATGACATGCCACATCCTGATGGTGCTAAGATGTACATCACAGTTACAATGAAGTAAGCAAATCTCTTTACGCTGGTTTCTTCTAAAAAGGAGTACTTCTGTTTGGACACTTAAAACAATTTTGATGCATTTCAGAATATAGTTTTATCAGGTGTTGAGCTCCTGAGAATATCTCAGCAGTTTTATACACATATCCATGTCGTTTATTTATTTTTGTCATTTCTATCCTTCGGGCATACATAGATTCTCTGGCATACTGACATGGCATCAGAATGAGCTGTTTTCCATGTCCTTTCCAGGTTCTCTGTTAATTTTCTTTATTCACAGTTTTGCAAAATGCTTGTATTCCTACATAAAATTTGAGCAGACATTAAAACATCTGACCTGTTACATAGACAGGATCATTTTATTTTTCTGTCTACCCCATTTTTTGTGTTTTATTCTTATGTGAGAAAATAAAGGTCCACATTTTTTGCAGTTTATCTTATCTGTGTATGGGCCTAATACATCTTGGTTTATTTTAGGTGCGAGGCAGATTTTAAAAAGTGAATATAAATATTATTGGTAAACTCAAGAGATGCAAGAATGCTATTTTATCCATAATGATCATGTCTTGACAGGTAATTGTGTTGTCTGGAATTGTAGCCTACTTTAAAGCATATGCTATGCAAGTGGGGGGGATGATAAAGATCTGTTAATGTTTTGCAAGGATTTTGGCTTTGAAAATGAGATCTGTAATTTAACAGGAATATGCATGCAAAGACAGATAATATTCCTTCAGTAACAACTGGATGACCTTGCATTATTTTAGCTTACGACAGCAAGGCAAATACACATGAAGCAATTCCAGTTCCATTCAGACTATAATGGTAGGTCCTAAACACTAAAAATGTCTTATTCATATTTAATCTTACCAAGGTTGAGTAATGATATTGATTACATCTCCTTCTGGATGTACATATATTATACTACAAAACATGAACTAAATAAATAAATATGAGACATTTAGCACAGGCTGCACTTTGTGGGTGGCTGGGGTGATGATTGAATGCAAATAACTGTTGGGGCCAGGGGATAATCCTGGAAATTCTTCTCTGCAATCACAATCCCTTTATCACTGCCACCATTCTTTTCACATACCTCCTCTGTGATAAAATAACTGCCCGGTGTCTTTTATTCCTTGGTGTCTTGCACTGTGCACCTTAATTCTTGAATTTCCTTCCCTTGTTCGACATTGCAGTGCATGTTGTTCATCTGCTTGAGTTTCTTTGCTCAGGTCAGTGGTTGGTCATTACTATTTTGCATGTTCCATATAAGAACAATGTGGGTGGACCCAGTATGTAGGACTTTTGGGTGTTCTACAGCCTGTCTACCCCTAGCTATTCAAATTCCACTACCTCGTAGTCATGGACTCAAGTAGCTGTTCATAGGGTCCACTAGGACCTTTTTAAGCCTAACCATGCATTCTGAATTTATGACAAGTTCTAGTCCCCTTGGTAAGTGTAAGCAGGGGTCTGGAGATGAAACATTAACAAGCAGTGGCCTGGGAGATGAACCATTTACAGGCTGTCTCTGTCCATTTGATACATAGGTGCAAAACCAGGGATGAATTTCCTTTTCCCCATCCAATTGTCCAAGTTAAACTTGAAAAGAGTTAGAGAGAAACTCTGCCTCACATGGATGGGGAGCGTGTTCCAGAGAAGTAGTAGTCTCTGGGATATATGCCTGTCTCTCCAGCAGATCCTATTTATATCTCAGGCAAAGTATGAGTCTTTAGAACAAGTAATTCTGGTGCTGTTCGTTTTGCAAAAATGCAGGAGGTCCATCAGGGTGGAGTCTGACAATGCCTTGTCTGCCAGGCATAGATCTACCCTCAACAGCCTGTAGGAGACAGAATACAGGAATAGGGCTTTGAAGAGGTCTGAATATGACATGTTATGTACGCCCTGTATTCTCTTAATAATGAAACTCTGTGAACATTCCAGTTGTTGGATGTGCCTGGTTATCTACATACTAAGGGGCATTGAACTCAATGATAGGTCTGATGAATGCTGAATATAGTGGAACAATAACCACCTTGGATGATACCATACCTGTGTTTAAAAGTTGCACAACATAAAATGATTTCTTTTCTGCTGTAGACACATGATAGTCAAAGACTAGATTACTGTTTATGTGTGTCTCCAAGTCCCTGACTACTGGGTCAACATTTAGAGGTGAGTTTTTAATATGATAGTAATGAGGAGTGGATGACTTCTCAAAGGATATTATTATGCATTTCATTGCATTTAGTTTTAGTCCATGGCTCTGACACAAGTTATTTGTCTGTGTCAGCCTTTCCTGGAGAACATTAGTGTTAGTGGGGGATTCAGTGACAGCTCCTAATTTGCAATTATCTGCCAGTGTAGTCAGCCAGAGGCCATTGGCATTGGCCTTAACGTCAGAGAAGTAAATGTCAAAAAGGAGCCGTCTCATGACCGATCTCCAAGTGACTCTGCTTATGACTGGCCTCTTTGTAGATGTGTATTGCCCAGTTCTAACTTCCTCAATCCTGTCCTGTGAGCCAGTTGGCTATCCACCAGGTGACATAAATGTTTATATTTAACCTCTTGAGTTTATCAACAATGCCCAAGTGGGGTATTGTCAAATGCTTTGGCCAGGTCAAGGTACCAGGAGAATGGCTAATGCTAATTAGCCATGTACTCTTCACAATTTTTCCCTCATCCATAGCTTTGGTGACCTTCCCAAAGAAGGACACTAGGTTGAGTAGGCATGTCCTGCTCTTGCCGAAACCAAACTGGGTTTGGTCTAGTGTTTGGAGGTTTCCTATGTCATTATCGATCACTTCCATGTTAGCCTGTGTGAGCAGCTGCTTACACTTGAACTCAAATATGAGTTACCCAGCAGCTGCCCACATGCAGTTGCTTGCATGCTAGGGAATGGAGTCAGGAAGTGCTTGTGGGCTAGGTAAGCCACGAAAGGAAATGGGTAGGAGGACTTTAGGTTTATGGACGGGAGGGGGATTTTAGGTTTAGGGAAGCAATCATCAGTTTAGGTTTAGGAACTGAATGAAAGTTTTTAGAATTAAGGTCAGGGTTCTGGTAGCGCTAGAAAAGATCCAGCTTTGGTAGCCTTGCTTAATTAAAAGACATGAGTTAGTGGGAGTTAGAGTACTTGCTAAAATGAGTGAGCGACAGCGAGGGTGTGTATTTGAAGCAAATGTGTCATGAGCACATGTAGCAGACACAGAATTTCTATATAGTTTGAAATTGTATTGTCTCAAAGAATGAGTGAGACCTTTTTGAACTATTTTGTATTTCAGTGGTCATTCTGACTATCTAAGGTGCAGGAACCTCAGAGTTTCAAAACTACAACTACAAAAAAAATGTGTGGGTGCTGAAGTGTGTTGATAAGGCAAAAGTCACCAGTGCTGTAACCACAATTCATGATCAAGTTAATGCTCAGTCTTATTTATATTTACTGTATAAATAGCTATTAAACAATAATGTACATTTTAATACTAACAAATGTCAAATTATGCACCTTGGGGTAAATCATAATCTTTTTATCTGTGCTGCTAATAAGCAAGCTATACTAACTGTACATCATATTTTTAAGGATTTGTGATTGATGATTAGGAGTACATTTTGTTTTACAACAAATATAAACTTTGTTGATAGGAAATGTTATTGTACTTTAAAAAAACATTACACTCAATTATTACTCATCACAGAGAATAACTCTGTTTAATGTGGTGTGTGATTGGATATGCCCTGGGATTCAGAAAAGTTTACGATTAGCAATAACCCCTACCTTGAGTCATCACCCCCCTGCAGTAATACTTTGCAGTTCAGGGACAAGCACACTGCAGTGAATTTACACCATCAAAGAATAACCTTGGTGGGCTGTCCCAAAGGCCATGCTGTATATCAATAAGGCATTCCAGGAGAATGGCGAATGCTAATTAGCCATGTACTCTTCCCCAGAAACACCTATGAGAAGGGATTTATGTTGCAAAGTGATTCAAAGAATCGGTTGTGTAAATTAGCATTGCTGGCCATGATAATTAGCATGACCAAAATGCTGCATTCATACCTCTCAACCGCTTAACTTAAATTTGCACAAAGTCTGATGTAACTGGGGGATGAAAGCCCAAAATTAGTGACAGATTTAAATGTTAATCTTATAAACTTAGAAAGCTGTTAGAACAAAAGGATTTGTGTTCATATGTATTTTCTGAAGGATATAAAGTCTAAAACTCAAATCTATGTCATTATATAATAACTTCTGTCCTTAGATTGTCCCAATGACTTGCCAGAAAACTACAAATTTTATGAGGAAAGGACAAAAATCGGGAGGAAAAATCTGGGCATTCTGCAAAAATCTGTACAGTTGAGAGGTAAGGCTGCATTTCCTCAGTATTGTCAATGGGAGAGACCACATTGCAGCTAAGTTTAGGAAAGTTAGTGGAGAGGCAGTGGTGGGGGATGTATACATATGTGGGTGTGTGTGTGTGTGTGTGTGTGTGTGTGTGTGTGTGTGTGTGTGTGTTTGTGTCTCTTACTGGGTGATTGCAGAAGTGGGGGTTAGATACGGAATCAAGAGTGTAGGGGTGTGTGTGTGTATATGTATGTGTGCGAGTGTGTGTGTGTGTGTGTGTGTGCATGGATGAACTATGGGTAAATGGGCAGTGCATTCTTGAGTGCATTCGAGTGAGAGGGGGTCATGTTGAGTGAATCCCTGTATGTGTGTGTGGAGGGGCGGGGGTGTCTGTGAAGGGCTGAGTGTATGTGTGTATGAAAGTCTGCGCGCACATGTGTGTGTGTGTGTGTGTGTGTGTGTGTGTGTGTGTGTGTGTGTGTGTGTGTGTGTGTGTGTGAGTGTGTGTGTGTGTGTGTGTGTGTGTGTGTGTGTGTGTGTGTGTGTGTGTGTGTGTGTGTGTGTGTGTGTGTGAGTGAGAGAGTCACTGGAGATGTCTCTGTCAACACTGTACACAGTCTGTCATTGATAATTGCCACCAAAAGGTGCTGTTTAATACTGGTAGTAATTATGGATAATTCAGAGACATGTAAAGTAGCCAGTAATGAGGTCTTTCTCATTGCGGTTAAATTCAAAGAGGGATATTCCAGTGTGATTCTTTGTTACCACTGCTGTTTTTATTGATTAAGCTGTTTACTTAATAGGCTATGGTTACAGTTTAACTCCTAGTAATCAACCTTGTCTAAAGACATCACATCTACTTTTTTGAGACAAGGATCAGAAAGCACAACCACTAATGCTCAAACCTTTCTCAGATTATATAAGAATGATATTTGCTCTTGATAAATATGCAAAAGTAGCATTTTTAAATATTTTAAAAGGAAATCTGCAGCATCAAGAGAATATCAACATGGAACAGGAATGTGATATAAAGGAACTTAATCAGGAGTAATTGGGGAAATATGAAGGGTCAGAAATAAAACATGAACAAAAGAGAATAAAGCTCAGTAAGAAATACTTCAGAAGACTGAAGCTAATGTTGAAAACTACTTTGACATCCAGGAATAAAGTTGTTGTTGTTGTGTCTTTCGGCTTTTTCCCGGTTAGGGGTCGCCACAGCGGAACTCCGGTCCGCTAATGATTGGCAGTTGATTTTTACATGCTAAGTTGCCAGCCCTAACGCACAACCTTCAATGAAGGTACGCCCATTCATGCATGTCTCCACGCAGAAGACGCTCTAGCTGAGAGTCGAACCGGTCAGCGTCTTACTGTGAGGCGACAATGCTACCGCAGCACCACCACCACGGTGAAATGCATCTGCTAAACTAAGGAAAGATGTCATCTTAGACTTCCCCTCCTCATGTTTTAAAACTTTCACTATGTTTGGATCTGATGAGGTCAGCAAATACGTATGCAGCCCCACAACTGCTGATGTATACATGTAGCTAATTATGAGGAGGCCTATGCCTTCTTCAGAACAAGGGATGTACAATCTTGGTATAGTCTGTTTTTCTATATACCATTTGATAAAGTCCAAGCTGTAAATCAATTTGATCTTCCTTTTTTAACCAACAGCTTTCATTGATTGACTGGTCACAAAAAGCACTAAATCAGTTAGACAAGAAAACAAGAAAAATGTTTCATGCTTATCAAATGGTATATAAAAAAACAGAATATACCAAGATTGTACATCCCTTGTTCTGAACCAAAAGTAGACAAAAATCAGACAGCAAATGAGTGCCAAAAAACAAACAAACAAAAAAAAAAAAGAATATAAAAAAGGATCACATGAGAAAGGGAAACATTTGGAAAGTCTACAAATATAATGGCAATTATAAAGATATTTTGGAACAGCCTCATGCCGACCAAGACTTGATTCATGAATGGCTGAGGAGTGGAAAACTGGAACCAAAAGATGAAAGGCTAATAAAGGCTGCCCAAGAGAGTGAACTTAACAGCAGCCTTAGGTCAACTGGTGCCCTAGGCAAAAGGGATCCATGGCCCCCACCACCCTACCTGGTGCCCCCATCCTGGTGTAACTACATCAAATAAATATTAGAAAAGTGCCCCTGCTAGTCCGGCGCCCTAGGCGGCTGCCTAGTTGGCCTATGCCTAAGGCCGGCTACTACATACATGCTAGTTTACAAAGTCCATTGAAAAAAAAATGGGAGAAACAGACAAATGTAGGTTCAGTAAAACAGAACTGAAAACAGTTATACTTCTCATTAATGGGCCTGATATACTCATGACTCTGGGTCTGTACACTGAAAGACACAATAATGATGCCAGACTGTTGCACTGGGGATTGTACAAACACTGCAATGCAGAAGTAGAGAAGCACTGGAAATATGAACCACAAAGCATCATAGAGAATGGTGAAATTTGTATCATATGGGATCATCATTACCAACAGTTGAAAAAATAGATGTAGGAAAAACAGAATTAGTATTTTAAGAAAAAAAGGCAAAAGTAGCACTGATCATTGGAATTGCTACACCCAACAATTACAGTATCTTATGTACAGAGACACAAAGTCTTAAAATATCAGGATTTGCAAGCAGAAACAAGAGCAGTGTGAAAGAAGGATACCCAGATGGTTCCAATAGTAGTAGGAGCAACAGGACTAATAAAAAAAGAATCTACAATTGTGCTTAAATGTGCTACAGTATGTAACCCCACATGGAGTGCAGAAGGAAGGACTTCTGGGACATTTGCAGGTGCTAATCTTGCCCTGACTTAGGAATAAGGTTCATTCCTGTCATGATGTAACAAACCCAAAATATATGGAGAAATTACACTGTGACAGTTAAATATGTCTCTAAGTCACATTTTACACAACTGCTTAAACTGCACCTACCTGCAGTGGTCAGTTTAAACAGCCACAGCCCTTGTCTCTGAATTTCAGGGATAGACTTTATTTCTGTGGTTTCAAATACATGAATTAATGCATTAGACAGAATTCATAAATATTATGCTAGGAAAATATTTTCTGTCAAGTTGTTAAACTATGCTGAAAAGCTAGGTGCCTTAGAATTACACTCATTCTATTACAGGCTGACCAATGTGATTTGATCTGGACACATAAATGTTTAAAAGATGAGAATACATTTCGCAATATTACCATAGTACGAGGAAGCGTAGTTTGTTACTGTATGTTGATAATTTCCATGGTTGCAAGAAAGAAAACATTTTTCAGGTTAAAATAGCTAAAATGTGGAATAATTAATCATTAGAGATTATAATGTCTAAGGTATTAAGCAACTGAAAAGTCAAGTAAATCAGTTTCTGGAGAGCCATGCATTTAAGGAAAGACCAAAAGGAATACGTCTCATTTAAGAAGTCTTATGAGACCCTGAGGTATCTATAACATTGTAGCACAAATACTTGAGCTATTAGGTTTGTGCACTTATAATTTAGCAACTATACTGAGATCAGTTTAGTTTTGATCAGACACAGAAGATCCTGATTTGCTCCATTTTTTGGATGATGGCAATATATATATATATATATATATATATATATATATATATATATATATATATGTGTATACTACTTAAAAATCCATGATATTCAAGTCAGATGTGCATTAAAACTCAACAGAGAAGAACTGTAGAAGAACATGAAATAGCCTTCAAAAACACATTGAGGACTTTCAAGGAAGCAGGTGAGAAGATTTTAATTGTATTCCTCCTTGCTGCTACTAAATTCATGTTAAGAATTTTAGAAAGGGCTGTTTTATGTGCTAGTCCATGAAGTATTGTGAATGTCTCTGTCTATGTTGTTTATAGATTCCTTGTCACTTTTGCTTTTTATATACATCTGAAGGTGCATCGCTGGTGAAGCATTACCAGGCTATGTGTAATCATGCTGTCAATACTTTATCTATCTAGCTTTATATCTATTAATTAAGTTAGAGAACTGATCTAAGTACCATTTCTAGCCACAGCCCTTGCCAATTAGGCAAACACAAAACTATAACTCATCATCAAAGTAAATGCATTGCAAAGGCACAACAACAGTACATGCATCAAAATGTTAACTCAGTTACCAAAACTCAATGTAGTATATGCGTTGCTTAACTACAGAAACATTGTAAAGACATATTTGTTAGAATCATTGTAAAAAACAGCAGCAATGGAAAAGAAATAAAGAAATGGAGGCTTAGCATAAGTAAAGCAGTCTTTAACTATTGTAGTATAGTGTCACAATGTACACCTTTGGTTACACAGTCATCTTTGTAGGCAATGTAAATAATGTCACGATACACCAGCATCAGAAGTAAAAAAGCAACTTTAATGGCTCACAAAATTACACCACGACAAAAAGGACACAAATAGCTTTATCTCTCATCACAACTTTATACAAGCTGGCAACCAAACTCAATGCATTATGGGATACTTAGCCTCTTAAAGTTGCAGTACTAATTTTCATATCCATATTGAATGCAAGTATGGAGTTGCATACATTTCTTATAATTGCATCCCCCAGGAGCGGCAGAAATCTCTCTAAAACTACGGTACATGCTTATGATTATAGTGCACTACTGATCCACTTATCTAGGCATTACATTTGCAACAAATGCAATAACTTGTATGCAAGGAAAAAGGAAATCCATCATTTACTTGCCCATATTATTTAATTATAGTCTCAATATGTTTCTGCAGAGTGAATTTCAACACTATTTTGAGTTGTATAAACAGAATGGGAACTTGTTGAAGGAAAAATGGTTCTACAGACAATTAATAATATTAGAATTTTGTGCAGTGTCTATTTTCTGAATGGTCTGGCAGAATCAAGTACAGTCTTGCTTTGTCCAACAGTATTTGGAGTGTTGGAACACATCATTAATTGAGGACTTACTTTCTTGTTTTGAACAGCGGGCTGTGGTAGTGCCTTCAGGGGAGCTGGAATCCTCTGACTGACAAATGATCTTGTTGTCCTTGAGTCAAACATCTGAGAATCAATCTTAGGACCTCGGCATTCATCTTGAGACTCTTCCAGAACTGCTCATGTCCATTTCTGATTGCACCTAACTATGGCAACATCTTCTGTTTGCACCATGTATAACATTCATTAGTTTTTCTGTAAGGACGCACTAGCTGTCTCCTACATTATATCCCCTCTAACATAAGGTGCACTGGCTGACCTGACTGAAGGACAGGCAGTGACTGAGTGGAATATCATCCACTGTAAAATATTTTGTAAGAGGCTGTTACTCTCTGGCTATTTTGTATGACTTAATCATTTGAAGAGCCCTGTGGGACACCCTGACTGCAACCAAGGATTTCACCTGGCAGTTGCTGTATAACACATAAGCTAAACCAATGGTGTGGTTTGGTATATTGAAGATTTACCCACGGTTGGTGTGGTTTAATCACAAGGGTGAAGCCCGAGTGATTAAACAAAACCAACTGTGGATAAATCTTCAATATACCACAACCACGGAGTTGGTTATTGCTATTATACAATGACATTATTTAAGAAAAAAAATACTTTTCTTAAATAATGTTTTTGTATAATGGCGGATTGCTGTTTTTCCACCGGTTGTGGTATACTGATTCTGCTTTTTGATGTACTGCGCATGCGTATGGAACTTGCGTTCCCATGCATACCCAGTACATCAAGGCTTTGAAACGGAAGCAACGGGGAAAAGAAAGTCTCCGTTGCTCCATTTTCTCTCTTTTTTTATTGTACAAAAAAAGATTTGGGGGCAGTTTATACCAACGGAAAAAAGTCCGGGTGTCCGGACGTTTTTCTGTTGGTATATTGTGGGATTTACAATGGGCACACTGGTTGGGCTGGCCAATCAGCTTACACATTTTAGAATATTAATAGGGAGGAATTGTGTAATTGCCATATTTTATTAGTAAGCCATGCAGCTATCCATCTTATCAAGAGTACATCAATACCTAGTTGCACTAATTTATTGATCAGTGTTTTGCATATGACCCTGTCAAATGCTGAAGTTAAATCTATATAAATTACATCACATCACAATTTTCATTCATAGCTGTTAGTATATTGTTATAGAACATCATGTTACAGGTGGTAATAGAGCTATTTTCAACATATGCATGCTGATATATGGTTTTGTGTCCCAACCTATCCAGTTCTGATGATACCTTATCCAATATTATTGGGTGTCCGGACGTTTTTCTGTTGGTATATTGTGGGATTTACAATGGGCACACTGGTTGGGCTGGCCAATCAGCGTACACATTTTAGAATATTAATAGGGAGGAATTGTGTAATTGCCATATTTTATTAGTAAGCCATGCAGCTCTCCATCTTATCAAGAGTACATCGATACCTAGTTGCACTAATTTATTGATCAGTGTTTTGCATATGACCCTGTCAAATGCTGAAGTTAAATCTATATAAATTACATCACAGCACAATTTTCATTCATAGCTGTTAGTATATTGTTATAGAACATCACGTTACAGGTGGTAATAGAGCTATTTTCAACATATGCATGCTGATATATGGTTTTGTGTCCCAACCTATCCAGTTCTGACGATACCTTATCCAATATTATCTTCTCCATTATTTTTCCACAACATGAAAGTAGACTTAATGATCTATATGACTCTGGGCTTATCCTACTCCCCTTTCCCTTGTAGACAGGTTGAATAATCTCATGTCTCCAATCTCAATAGCACACAAACTCCACTCACCTCAACACATACCCAACAAAGAAAGCCATAGAACTCCTACTGTTTAACATAAGCATTCGAAGCTTGACAAACAAGATATCTCATCTGCACAGTCACCTCTCCCTCCACTCTCCAGATATTGTTCGGCTCACAGAGACATGGCTAAAACCAGATATAAAACATAACAAAATAGTTCCTCCTGGTTATAACCTACTACGTAAAGACAGAACCCATAACATGTGGAGGTGTTGCTATTTTATTTAAGAACTAACTAAACATTGAAATAGTGGACCTCCCATTACCAGCAAGGGCAGGAGATGAAACTATAATTGCTAAACTATACTGGAATACTAAAAAAAATAAACCTAATCAGCTGTTACCTATCACCTGGCAACAATATAGATACTGTAGAACATCTACTAGACTGGGCCTCAAACCCACTACCTCAAGAAAGCATAATTTAGGTCATTTTAATATGGATTGGCAAACATGCAACTCCTTTAAACCTACTAATTGAATTAACCTCCATGGGTTCTCTCATCTTATCCAAACCCCAACCAGAATTGGCAAAACAACAAAATGAGAATCAGCCCTTGACTGGACATTGACAAACAGGCCAGACAGAATTCATTTATCAGGCTGTCTCCCAGACAGTCTAAGCGACCACTTACCAACCCACAATATCTAATCAAAAGACAAACCCATCTTGCCAAGTCCACCACCTGCCAACAAATTTGTAATAAAAAATCCTTAAACCCCAATTATTTTTTTGAAGCTCTAGCAAACTGTAACTGGCACCCACTGAAAACAATCTAGACGACACCGTTTCCTACTTTAACTCAACATTTCTCAACATACTTGACCACCATGCACCCGTCCGAACTATAAGAATCAAATCTAACTGCACCCATGGCTATCCAAACAGATTAGATCTCTACTAAACAACAGGGACAAAGCCTGGGCTAACTGGAAGAAATCAGGCATCCCTACCAACAAACAAAAATATCTGAAGCTTAGAAATAAAGCAAAGAAAACAATTAAAATAGACAAAACTATTTACTACCACAACCTTCAAAATAGATATCAAGCCAACCCCAAACAATTCTGGGCATCAATCAACAAAGTACTCCACCCAGGAAAAGCTGACACCCCTGCCCCCCCCAAAAAAAAAAAAAACAACAGCTGTACAAACATAGCAACCCAGTTCAACAGAATTCATTCTAAACCTAGCAAACTCTCAAAAGCCCTGTACAACAATCAGGCCACCCAAAATCAAAACCACCATACCATCCTTCTCTTTTCAACCTGTCCCTATCTCCGCTGTAAAAAAAAACTGCTCAACAAACTAAAACCCACAGCCCTCACCTCCGATAAACTACCAGCCGAGTTCTTAAAGATTGCTACTAGTGCAATTGCATATCCTGCATCAATTCTCATTAATCGCTCCATAGCTGACAACCTAGTTCCCCACCTGTAAAAAATTTCATACATCACCCCACTCCCCAAGGGAGGCAGCTCTAAAGAACTAATCAATTACCGACCAATTGCTATACTCTCCCCCCTGTCCAAAATCCTAGAAAGGTGCGTACTCACACAAATCATGACCTTCCTAAACACTAATAAACTACTAACAATTACACAGTGTGGCTTCAGACCATCACATAGCATTACAGCAGCACTTTTATCCTTCATACATACAGTCAACAAACACAAGAACAATGGCAAATATGTCTTGTGTATTCTTAGACCTTTCCAAGGCTTTTGACATGGTTGACCACGTCAAACTCCTTAACACCCTCTCAGAAATAAACCTAAGCCCACCAGCCATTTCTTGGTTCAGAAATTATCTCACAGGCAGACAGCAGGCTGTCAAATGGAACCATGAACTCTCCCCACTTCTACCATTTTCAATAGGAGTCCCACAGGGGTCAATTCTGGGTCCACTACTCTTTTCTATTTTTACTAACAATCTACATACTGCCACACTCCACGCATCTGTCATTCAATATGCAAATTATTCCACATTAATCTGTGCTTCCTCCTCTCCCCAAGCATTGCTACAACAAACACAATTCTTTCTTGCAGTAAGAAAATGGCTCACTGAATCACAATTAATTTAAAATCCCAACAAAACTCAGCTAATTATCTTTCCATCCACACTTCATTCCACCCATAACATTACATTCAACATAACCTCTAATAACAACACAGTGATTTCTCCTGTAAATCACACCAAACTGCTGGGGTTATTATAGACAGCAACATGAAATTTGACATACATATATCCAATACCATAAAGAAAGTACACAATAAACTTGCCACGCTATACAGAAACATGACATTCCTAACCGCCTCCATCAGGACCACTATTACATGCACCCACCTCATCTCCACTCTTCTGTATGCCTCACCAATCCTCACCAACGTCAGAAAATCTGATCTCTCCAAGCTCCAAGCCTGCTATAACAAATTTGCCAAATTTGCAGCAAATATCCCTCATAGAACACAAAACTGTATTCCACTTAAAACACTTAACTGGCTGAAACTTCCCCACCTCTTTCTTTACCATCAGCTTATACTGACCCACAAACTACTACTCTACACTGATAAAACACCTGGTCTACAAAACATGCTACAGGCTAGCACCAAAACTAGACTCCTACATTCTAATCAAAAACTTCTTTTAGATGTGTCCAAACCCAACAATTCTGCAGGTATAGTCCTCTATAGTAACTTTATAGCCAAACACTGGAACAACCTTCCCACAAAAATATCAGACATTACTTCTTCTGCTTCCTTCAAAAAGGGATTACAATCCTACCTACAGCAGTCATTGCTCTGCAATCGTGACAACCCTGGTTAAACATCTATACGTCTCCCTGCTCTACTATCACTTCCCACCCCTTCACTTATATCTCCCACTAACATATCCCCTTACTTATCAATCATACATTTATAACCCCCCCCCCACACCCATGGCTGGCTTTAGGCATCGGCCAACTAGGCGGCCGCCTAGGATGCCGCTCTAGCAGGGGCTCTTTTCCGATATTTATTTGGTGCTGGTAGGCCAGGATGGGGGCACTGGGTGGTGTGGTGGGGGTGCCATGGAACCCTTTAGCCTAGGGTACCAGTTGACCTAAGGCCACTCCTGGGCCCCACCTCAGACCACTCAGCATCCTTCACATTTATATCCCTCCCCTCCACATTGGCACTACATTATTGTAAACCCCTAATTATACTTATGATTCCTACTACACACAGATGCCTCCCCCTTCTCACAAACCTTTGCTTCCCCACTAACACTCTCCCTCCTTCATTCACTTAGCCCCCTCCTTTCACCAACTCTACTTAATCCTCATTCTTAAGATCCTATGAAATAACTTTGATTTCTACACCTTTGTTTGTACACATAATCTACATGAAATCAAAAATCGGAAATGAAACACTGTATGTAAATCATTCTACCTTTTACACTGTCTTAAACTAAACTACCACAGTACACTGATATTATTGTATTTCAAAAGCATTATTTATTTCAAAACCTCTTACGTATATTGATATCTCTGTATTAAAAGAAAATCTCTTATGTATTTCAAAATGTCTTTGTAAACAAAACTGTATGACAAGAAAATTATATATACTGGATTTGGAGCTTTTCTCCTGAGGTCTCCGCGGAAAAAGGACCTGTGTCCAGTCGGGCAAATGTAAAATAAACAAAATAAATAAATAAAATGTTTTATATATATATATATATATATATATATATATATATATATATATATGTATATATATATGTGTGTGTGTGTGTGTGTGTGTGTGTGTGTGTGTGTGTGTGTGTGTGTGTGTGTGTGTATATATATATATATATATATATATATATATATATATATATATATATATATATAAAATTATATAATATATATATATATATATATATATATATATATATATATATATATATATCTAAATATGGGATCCAGCCCATTGACCATATGTTAGGAATACTGAATGCTAGTAATGCCAGCACAAGTGATAGAAAAGTCATATGATTTCAGAATGCCTGCATTACTTAGTGGGAGTATGCAGTACAGTGGGAATTTGCCCTTTCCCCTGCTGTTGTGTGATTTTGGAGTTGGTATACATAAGTAGCAGGGGGTGTGGAAGTTATTGGAGAGTTTGCCCCCTGCAAAATAAATTCTAAAGATAAAACATCAAGCCCCCCACAAAACTCATGATTCTTGTAAGGGAGCAAACCCCTATGTACCCCCTTCACATGGGGGACTGTGCAGACCCCCTATGATTATATATATATATATCAGCTCTGAGATCACTCTACAGTATGGTTCATAGGTTTATAGGTTGGTACTAGGCTATTGGCCCTAGGGCCTATACAAGCCTAGCCATAACAATTCCCTGGCTATTTCTTCACACAGTATTTACTTCCCTGGACCCCTGTCTAGCAGGGTGACTGATGTGATCCCCGTGGTGAATTTCCTATCTCCCATCCAATCATCAAGGTTCCTTTTGAAGAGGGCCAAAGAGGCGCTCTGCTTGACATGTATGGGCAGTCTATTCCAGAGTCTGGGGAGTCTCTGGGTCAGGAACCTATCCCTCCAGCATGTTTTGTTCATTGTGATGACAAGGATTAGATCCCTGGAGCGTGGTGTCTCTGAGGGATTGGGATTTCTTTAAGTGTAGCATGTCCAACAACTCTGGGTTTGACATGGCCTTGTATGTTAAGCAGAGTTTGCCTCTGAGTAGACGACATGTGACAGAGTATAGGTGGAGTTTTTTTAGATGGTCAGAATAGGGCATCTGCTTAAGGCCTGTGATTCTGTTAGTGCGGTATTTCTGCGGCCTTTCCATTTGTAGCAGATGTCTTGAGAGGTACATACCAAACGGGGTGTTGTATTCTATAATGGGTCTAATGAGGAATGAGTACAGTGGGACAATGACCTCCTTTTTTCTGGATGAAAAGCCCTTAGTGATGAGGTGTGCCACATAGAAGGATTTCCTGACTGTTGTGGCAATGTGGTTATCGAAGGTGAGACCGCTGTCCACCTGTGTCCCTAAGTCTCTTATCACACTTTCGGTGTTTAGTGTACTGCCACCTATGTGGTAATTCATGGGTACATGTTTTTTCCCAAAGGAGATAACTATACATTTCTTGGCATTGAGCTTGAGCCCATGGCTCTGGCACCAAGCATTTGTTTCTGTAAGGCTCTTTTGTAGACTAAGCACATCATTTGGGGATTCAATAATGGCTCCCAGTTTGCAGTCATCTTTGAACTTTGTTAACTAGAGTCCCTTAGTGTTGGCCTGTACTTCAGAGAAGTAGCTGCCAAACAAGAGCAGTCCTAGGACCGAACCATGAGGTACTCCACTTGTCACCTGTCTGGAGCTGAATTTAGAGTCGGCTACTTTTACAGTGTGGGTTCTGCCAGTAAGTCAGTTGGCAACCCATCGAGTGATGTAGGGATTAATGCCCAGCTTAATAAGTTTATCTATGATTCAAGAGTGGGGGATGGAGTTGAAGGCCTTGGCAAGGTCCAGATAGGCTGTGTGGACTACCTTACCCTTGTCCACGGCTCTGGAGACTGATTTAAAGAAGTCAATCAGGTTCAGGAGACAAGATCAGCCCTTCATGAACCCAAACTGTGTGGGGTCCAGTGTTTGAAGGTTGTCAATGTCTTTGTTTATAAGTTCCATGATAATACGTTCTACGGCCTTGCAGATCAGGCTTGTCAAACTGATGGGGTGGTAGTTCCCGGGATACAAGGTGGATCTCCCCTTGTGGAGTGGGATAACTATAGCTGTGTGCCACTCAGTGGCCACGAAGCCTGAGGTGAGGCTATGATTAAACATGACACTTAGGTGAGGTGCCAGTTCATTTTGTAGTTCATGTAGTACATACCCTGGGATGTCATCTGGTCCCATGGATGCTGTATTCTTAGCTTTGGAGAGTGCGTTTTTTACCTGTGTGGCCGTTATTACCAGAATTTGGCAATTTTTTGGTATTGAGATGGGCCCTTTAGGGGGTGAGAGGGGGGTGAAGTTTGCACTGAATCGATCTGCCTGGATATTGGCAATATCCTTGGGATCAGTATATTTAATGCCATTCTGTTGTAGCTCAGAGCAGATCTGAGCATTGCCATTTAGATTCTTGACATAGTTATAGAATGCCTTGTGGTTGTCTTTGGAATCTTTGGCAATTTTATTTTCGTAACTAGCTGTGGAGGATTTTATGAGGGATCTCAGCTTCTTACTGAGGCTGATGAGGAAGTGTTTTGCATCCTGGGATTTTCCTCTTTTCTGCAACAGTTTCTTCCTTTTGTTGTAAAGTTTGTTTATGGCAAGGGACCACCGGATTGTCTTCCTTTTTTTTGGAGGAGAGCATCTTGGTTCTATTGGAGATGGCACAATTCATGCACGAGTCTTTGTGCTCATACAGTGCCTAAGTGTAGGATTCAGCAGTCGAACTTTCAGTTCCAGTCTGCATGGGTGTCATGAAGTTTGTCACTTCTGACTTGAGTAGCAGGAAGTTGGCTTTGGAGAAGTTTTTTTTATGGAGGTTTCCTTACTGGAGGGGTGGGGGTGGGATGTGGATGTCAAGGGTGATTAGCCTATGGTCAGGACTGACCAACGAGGGGGTGACCATAGATGTGGAAGATTGATTTCCCATTTGGTAATGACCAGGTCTAGGATATTGGTGCCCCTGGTGGGACTATGGATTAGTTGATCCAGGGCATTGGACTTTATGAATTCCAAGAACCGTTGGGCAAAGGTGTTGGTACACAAGTAGTTTTCCCAGTTAATATCAGGGTAGTTGAAATCACCCAGTATTAGGATGTTTGGTTGTATGTTAATATTTTCCAGTATGTTTAGGAAAGATGTAGTGCGAATCTTGGGGAATGGTGGGGAATCTGTAGCAAGCTACAATTTGGATTGCAGTCTTACCTAGTGTTAGTTGCACCTGGAGAATTTCAGATGCATTGTGTTGGGCAGCTAGCTTGATGTTGTGAATATCCTTGGTGAATATGGACACTCCTCCACCTTTATTGTTTTGGTCCTGGTTTGGTGGCCGAAAAGTGTGGTAAGAGTTATAGCCTGGTATTTCAGGGGTGCTCTCTGGAGCCTTCAACCAGGTCTCAGTTACTGCACAGATATCGATGTTCTCCATTTTTAGGAGTGCCTCAAGAGAGTGCATTTTGAGGTTTAGACTTCTAGCATCGACTAGTATTACCTTCAGATTTTGCATGCTTGTACCTTTTCCAGTGGTGGTTTTGTCCTTTGAACTTTGCCTAAAAAAGGCACTATGGGGTGGCACGAGCCTTAGCCAGTAACCTGAATGCCAGGGGTGACAGGTGCAGACCATCTCTGGCAAAGCAACGTGGTCTGTCGATCATGTCATCCCAGGCAGACAGATACTGGATCCCCTTTGAATGACACCAGAAGCTTAGCCAATTGTTGAAGTCAGTCATTTTGTCCTTATACTGTGGTATCATTCTGGGCGAAGGCAGGATGCAACTCAGGGCTAGGGTCATACCTGCCTGGGCTCCATGATCCGAGAGCTCTTCCATGTCTCTTTTCATGTAGTCCAGGGAGGTACGTCTCAAGTCATTCACTCCAACATGGACATTGACAGAGTCATATTTGTACTTGTTGTGGAGTGACTTGAGTGCATGCGTTATGTGGCAAATTATGCAATCCCCACTGTTTACAATCTGTTTACAGTCTTACACAAACTTAATGTTGTCAGAAGTGATCAAATGAGTGCTGACACTTTTGCTGGTGGAAAAATTTTTGCCATGCTGATCATTTGATTATATGGGTGTTTTCCATAAATATATATATATATATATATATATATATATATATATATATATATATATATATATACATACACACACACACACATGTATAAATATATGTGTGTGTGTGTATATATATATATATATATATATATATATATATATATATATATATATATATATATATATATATATATATATATCCATCCTCAACCCCTTTTCCTATTTTGCATATGGGATCAGGCTGTCACTTCTACAGTGACAATTATCTCGAGCAAAGGTTTACACCACCAGGTGACTAGCCCTGCCATGGTAGTTCATTTGTACCAGTCACTCATGCAACTCTCACCTATGGCCAATCCACCTAGTGTGTGTCTTCTGAATGCGGGAGGAAACCGGATCACCTGGAGGAAACCCAGGTGACCACAGGGAGGACATGCAGACTCCGCACAGAAGACATCCCAGCCGAAAATCAAACTGGAGAGCCTCTTGCTGTGAGGCGACAACCGTAACCACTGCTCCACTTCAGCCACTATATATATATATATATATATATATATACGTATAAAATATTTTATATATATATATATATATATATATATATATATATATATATATATATATATATATATTATATATATATGAAATATATATGTAGTATAGCTGTATTAATTTTTGTTGTGCATGAACTTGGATTATTAATAACTGGGAACAATCTACTGGACTGATTAGGCATACTCTAGAAATTTGCATTTAAAGTGTTTTAATCAAAAATATAATGCTACTCAAATCTTTTAGCTGTTTTTACTACAGGAATCATGGGAAGTTCAAGGTTACTGAGTCTTGCAACTGTTTTGCCTTACCAGCTCGCAACTTTGGCTGTACCTCCCCACTCAAGGAGGGCTAGGCTACTCAAGCCTGAGGTGAATTTATAAATACCATCCAATTGCCTAGGGTCCCATTTCAAAGAAGATAGTGTATCACGTTGCTTTATCTGTGGTGGTGGTGGTGGTGGTGGTGGGGTAGAAAACCTATTCCACAGGTGAAAGAGATGCTATGTAATGAATCTGTTGTTCCATCCTGATTTATTGATCTGCTGAAGTAGGGTTTGATCCCTTAGTCTGGTACCTGTGGGACTTATTTGATTTGAGAAAGTACAAGAGATCCTGGAGTACTTGATTCCTGTTTGCTTGGAAGGCAAGCATATGTCTTCTCTGTGGAGCCTGTAAGACACACAAAGGAGGGACAGTGTTTATAGTCTTTTCTTGTAGCTTAGGGATTATAAGCCTGCGACTGTGCAAAAATAGGAAAAAGAGGTTGTGGATGGATGGATCAAAGGAGAGGGAATTTTCAACCTTTGTTCTCTGGTCTCTAATTACATTTTCATTTTGATGTGGAATGTCAGTGCAGTATGTCAGAGGGGAGGTTTGTCTTGTCACCAAATGCCACAATTTTGCATTTTAGTCTTTACTTTAAGCTCACTTTCAGTATGCCAGGCATCTACAACTGTACATTCAGCTGTAGGGCTTTGTATCCAAGGAAGACATATGAAGAACTCCCATCTGCAAAAATGGTTAACCATAAGTCTTATTTTTTGCTCTGTAGGTCAGAGATGTAAATACCGAACAAAAGTGGTCCCAGCACTAAGCCATACAGGACACCATTTGTAGGTTTTGTCTTTTAGTAAATTAGCTATCCATTTTACCACATAGTGTCTATCTGCAATGCATTTAATTTATTAATGGTTTACCTTCGCCAGAATGGAATGTGCTAGAGTACTCTCATGCCCGATGTACTTCTGCAAAATGTTGGAATGCTGAAGTGCAGTATACCCGACATAAACACAGAATCTTGAAACTCACTTCCCCTCTGGTCCTAAGAAAAGCATTAAGATGGGTCCAGAATGGGGCGAGATTGGTGAATTCGTAATGTCTGCATTTGGCATTCCTACTGTTCCAGATGTAGCACATCGTGCAGTTGGACTCGAGCGCATCCCATTCTAGCAAATGATTAATTATGCTATTATGGGGGATTGTGTCAAATGCCTTGGTCTAATCAACATAGGCTGTGTGTGTGTGTGTGTGTGTGTGTGTGTGTGTGTGTGTGTGTGTGTGTGTGTGTGTGTGTGTGTGTGCGTGTGTGTGTGAGTGTGTGTGCGTGTGTGTGCGTGTATGTGCGTGTGTGTGCGTGTATGTCTGTGTGTGCATGTGTGTGTGTCTGTGTATAGTGTGACTGCTATCAACAACTCGCTTTACCTTCTCAAAGAAGTTAACCATGTTCATTAGCAAGATCTACTTTTTATAAAACAAAATTTCTGTGAATGGTAGCCTGATGAGATTTTGAAAGTCTGTGCTAATGAAGTCTGTAATAACGCATTCCATGGTTGTACAAATGAGATGTGGCAGGTTGATGGACCTATAGTTTTCAGAGTTGGTAGTAGGGTCACCTTTATGGAGAAACATCAGCAGTGCTGTGTGCCATACTGCCAGGACGGAGCCTGTAGTTAGACTCCAGTTAACTAACTTATGGAGCTGCTCCACCAGGGCATGTTTAGTATTATTTAACAAACAGTCCAGTATGTTATCTGGTCCCAAGGAGGAAGCATTCTTAGACTTGGATAGCATTTTCAGTACATGTTCTTAATAGTGATAGCAGGCAAGAAACAGGTATCAGAGGGCTTTGGATAGTTGTTTCTGGAGTGAAATTTGCACTACATTTTTTGCAAGTATACTAGCAATACCCAGCAGATTCGAGTATGTTTTGACATTCCTGTGAAGTGATGACGTTAGATTAGTATTGGGTGATGTTCTGTTACAGTATTTATTTTGCTTATTTATTTATTTATTTAACATTTGTTTACTGGGAAAGTCCAACTTTGAACAAGGCCAATTTTCAGTAGTGGCCTGGGAAGAAATGCTCCAGACGCATGTCTTTGCAATGTGGGAGGAAACCAGAGCACCCAGAGGAAACCCACACGGATGCAGGGTGGACATGCAGACTCTGCACAAAGGGCACTCCAGCTGAGAATCAAACCAGAGAACCTCTTGCTGTGTGTGACAACTCAACCGCTGCACCACTGTGCCATCTGGTATGGGGATCCTGTTGCCTTTGGAAGTCAAACTTTGACTCAGACCAAGAGAGGCTATGCTCATATTGAAAAATAATGTTTTAAAATTGCTTTTGGCATAGAAAAACTTCACCGGTACACTTACAGCTGTAAAATGACTTTATACTCAGATCATAAGTGAGTGGAGATTACATTGCAGAAGTATCCAGTCCTGAATATACCAAAATGATTGCAAAAGATGTTCCCCTTCCTTCAGAGCTATGATAGTGATGATAATCCCTCCATAAACTGGGAATCCTACATGATCCCAAATCTGCAGGCACAGAGATTTCTAAACTTTGTAAACACAAACATCCTGGATCAGATAGTGCATACACCTACCAGAGGTATAAATGTATTGGAACTGGTACTCACAAACATGGGAGAATGCTGCAACCCCCACCCCCGTGTCATGTCCTCTCTGGTAAGTAAGGTCAGACTACAAAGCAGTCCTGCTTGAAGTAAAAATCAATTCTGTAACTCCAGTAAACCCAGTCAGAGTTAGGAACTACTTCAAGGCCAACTACCTTTAATTACGTGATAACCTGTCAACATTTCAAGGCCCAGATAAAACAATCGCCTATGTGGAATTATTCACAGACGCTCTTTATAGGCATGTCAATGATTTCATAGAGATGACTGTGCCTACCAGAAGTAAGCCCAAAACTTACTTAAAAAACAAACAACCCCGGTGACCTCCAAAATTAAACAGTATGTACAACAAAAAAAAGTCATAGCTAAAATTAGGAAGTGTAACACCAGAAATGATAAACACTCTCTCCTCAACCTGAATAACAACTAAAAGGACTAATTAAATCCAACAAAGCAAATTTTGCGGTAAAGATAGAGTCCCAGGCCAAGGACAACCATAAGGCCTTCTTTAGTTATTTGCAGCATTCAACAGTCTGCCAAACTGTTGGCAAATAGAGCCACCATTCATAGAACAGGGAGATATAGCAAATCTTTTGGCTGACAAATTCAGCTCCCAATGTACCCCTTCTCACTCCCAGCTGTCCCCAGAAAATACCATCTAATATAACACCTCCAACTATCAGCAGGGATCAGATATTAAAGGCACTCTCTAAAGCCAAGAATAAATCTTTAATGGGCCCTGATAATGACCCAGGATGTCTCCTAAACAGCTTGAAATATGACCTTCAGAGCAACTGGAGTCAGTATTCAACCATAGCTTCTGAATAGGCTTCATTCCATGTGAACAGAGGACTGCAATGATCATCTCTCTCTGCAAAAGGATGGCCATCAATGGATCCTGGGAACTACAGGCCCATTAGTCTGACTAATCTCATATGCAAAGATGCAGAAAAAATGATCATGGAAATGATTAACAATGACACAGGAAACCTTCAGATGCTGGACCAAACCCAATCTGGTCTTGACAAAGGCAAGTCATGTCTACTGAGCCTGGTAGACTTCTTTGAGAAGGTCACCAAGGCAATGGATGAGAGCAAAACTGTGCATGATGCCTACCTTGACCTAGCTAAGGCATTTGACACAATAACCCACTCAGGCATTGCAAATAAACTTATAGAATTAGGTGTAACCCCTATGTGACCTGATGGATAGCCAGCTATCTCACAGGTAGGACAAAGGAGATTAGGATTGGAGAGATCACCTCCACAAAGGGAATAGCTACCAGAGGAGTCCCCCAGGACTCTGTGATGGGTATGTTCCTCTTTGGCATCTATTTCTCAGAAGTCAAGGCCAATGTCATGGGCCTATGGCTTGCCTACTTTGCAGATTATTGCAAGTTGGGAGCAATCAATGAACCCCCCCCCCAAAGACACACTAACATTTTACAGGAAGGTCTAACACAGACAAATGGCTAGTGCTTAAGTCATATCTTAAGAGTCAATGCCAAGAAATGCATAATAGTACCTTTTGGGAAGTTGCCCACCCCAGGAAACTACATCATCAATAAACATTCCTAAAAGTAGACACAGTAGTCAGGGATTTAAGGACTCGTAGATAGTAACTTGACTTTTTCACCAACATGTGTCTAAGATAGTAACAACAGCATTCTATGTTAGTCAACTTATAAGTAAGGGCATTGCATTTAGATCCAGAGAAGTCATAGTGCCACTATACTCAACCCTCAAGGGAAGATCTACAAAAGGGTAGTGAGACCAGCTATGTTATATGGGTTGGGGACAGTGGCATTGACAAAAAGGCAGGAGTCAGAGCTGGATGTGTCAGAGTTAAAGATGTTAAGATTTGCAGTGGGTGTGACGAGGGTAGACAGGATTAGGAATAAGTATATTAGAGGGTCAGCCCAGGTTGGACAGTTTGTAGACAAAGCCAGAGAGGCGAGATTGCATTGGTTTGGACATGTGCTGAGGAGGGATGCTGGGTATATTGGGAAAAGGATGCTAAGGATGGAGCTACCAGGTAACAGGAAAAGAGGAAGGCCTAAGATAAAGTTTATGGATGTGGTTAGAGAAGACATGCATGTGGTTGGTGTGACAGAGCAAGATGCAGAGGACAGGAAGAAATGGAAACAGATGATCTGCTGTGGCGACCCCTAACCGGGAAAAGCTGAAAGAAGAAGAAGAAGGATGAGATGTGCATCTCATCAAATATTTAATCAAACCATATGTACCTGAGAGTGCGGTTGAGAGATCAGTGAAGTCTCAGAGAGTATTAGCTTGACCCACTACATATCCATTTTGGAGGACAGACTGAAATCTGTCAGAATGAAGCTTCAAAAGACAAAAAATTGCAGAAACTGTTAAAATGCATGTAGGAAGTCTATCCAAGAAATAAAAAATGTGCCAAGTGATACCAGACACTCACATGCCTTTCAAGAAGAACTATGTCATATGGTATCATCTTGAGACAGCAGTAACATCTGATGCACTTAAAGATATAACTCAACACATTCATTCATTGCACTGAGGCATCCAAAGTTGTTTGAATGAGTCTAAAGTCTGTATTTGCTGGCATGTTGTGCAAGACCAGATAAAGACATTCTTAGCAAAGTGTTACATTTGCTTGCAGTTCTATTGATCTAAAATAAGAGAAAAAGTAACTGTTAAACAGGTCTTAGTTTAAGGTAGGTACAGAAGGATTCGGTTTTAAGAACAGAGATAGCTTAATCACAATTCACTAGTCCAGGTCTCATTATTTATTTATTTTATTTGACTTTGCTGACTGTGAAAATTCTGACTGGATAGAACCCATTTTCAGCAGAAGCCCTGGGGGAAAAGTTTCACATTTAAATTACACGATATACATTTCTAATTGCAGAGTAAAAATATCTATATATAAGCTTATTTACATGATTTTTAAATATTTTTAAATATTTCTTACATGAACATAGCATTTTAACACAAAAGCAAGAGAGAAATTAGCATAAATTCCCATAAGCCTGACTAGCTTGGTCTGCAAAGCTGTGGAAAGGATCATCATGGACCTCATAAATAAAGATATTGGGGACCTACAGACACTGGATCCTACCCAGTTCGGCTTTGCTAAGGGCAGATCCTGCCTCTTAAACCTGGTCAATTTCTTTGAAACAGTCACCAAGGCCATTGACGAGGTGAAGGTGGTCCACAAAGCCTACCTGGACCTCGCAAAAGCCTTTGATACAATACCCCACTCGGGCATTATAGATAAGCTCACCAGCTTAAATATAAACCCCTATGTCACTAGATGGGTTGCAAACTGGCTCAAGGACAGAACCCACATGGTTAGAATTGCTGGTGCCATGTCAGACTCCAAACCAGTTACAAGTGGCGTCCCACAAGACTCAGTCCTGGGACCTCTCTTGTTCGGTATATATTTCTCGGAGGTACAGGCCAACACGGAAGGACTGTGGCTGACCAAGTTCTCAGATGACTGCAAACTAGGTACCATAATCAACTCTCCAGCCGACACAAGCATCCTACAAAAGGGCCTCATAGAAACAGACAACTGGTGCCAGAGCCATGGCCTCAAGCTAAACGCCAAAAAGTGTATAGTCATCCCCTTTGGCAAAAACAAAGTGCCCACAAATTACCACATAGGTGGTAATACATTAAGTACGGAAGAAGTAATTAGGGACCTGGGGACCCAAGTTGATAGCAATCTCTCATTTGAAAACCACGTGGCCAAAGTGGTTAGAAAAACATTTTATATAGCCCACCTAATCATGAAGGGATTCACATCTAGATCAGGGGAGGTCATCGTGCCTCTTTACTCATCCCTCATCAGGCCCATAATTGAGTACAATGCCCCTTTTGGGATGTACCTTACCAGACAGCTGCAGCAACTGGAAAGACCCCAAAAGTACCTCACCAAGAGGATCAAAGGGCTCAAACAGATGCCATATGCTGCCCGGTTAAAGAAACTCCAGCTCTACTCAGTGGCATACCGCCTGCCCAGAGGTGATCTGTGCCTGACGTGTAAAGCCATGTCCAACCCGGAATTAATGGACATGCTGCACCTCAGAAAATCCAAATCCCATCGAGCTACTTGCTCAAGAGACTTGAACCTCAGCACTGAAATAAATAGGACATGCTGGAGGGACAGATTCATAACCCAGAGGCTCCCTTCACTCTGGAATAAAATCCCAGTCCAGGTTAGGCAGAGTCCCTCATTGACTCTCTTCAAGAGGAATCTTGATGAGTGGATGGGAGATCATAGGTTTACCCCGGGTATCACTTCTGTGTCACTGTTAGACAGAGGCACAGTATACTAACCTCGAAAAAGGGCATAGCAAAATTAATTTCAAATGGGTGGCGAAAGCCAAACACACTCTGGCTAGGCTTATAAATGCCCTAGGGCAGATAGCCTAGTATGAACCTATGAACCTATGAACCTAATTATTCAATAGAGAAATAACATGCAATAACAATTATTGTATAGCATGATGGCTGCAGGGAAAAGATCAAACTGGGGTGTTTTGAGTTTAGTAATAACTTAAAGAAATGATTAGGAGAGAAAGATGAAAGGAGAAATTATGGAAATGTGCAGGAAGATAAATGGACAGAGGAAGAATTGTAGTTAGTGGTGGGGTGTGAGAGGAGGAGGAGGAGTAAAAGAAAGAGTTTAGGAAATAGGTGCAAGTATGAGGAGGAGTGATAAGGTACAAAAAGATTGGGAAGCAAAGTGGCTATAAGAGTTGGAGAAAAGTAATCTGAGTATAGCTAGCCAGGATAAACAGAGCCACTTTGGCATAGGTGCTGTTTAAACAAATTTTTGAAACTATTTAAATTTTCTATTTTAACTGTGTGCGGATTTCATTCCAGAGTTTTGTCATGTAATGGGAGTAGAGAGAATCTCCAGCAGTTTTGAATGTTTTATTGCTACAAATAGTGAAGGTCTCTAGTGCATGAACAGTGCAGAAGAGTATTTTGTAATTTTGGGCATTTGTCTGGAGAGGTTGTAGGCAATGATTAGTTGCAAATATGTCAACTGGTTTTGGAGTTCAAGCCAATTTAATTGTTTTAGTGCAAGGCAGTGGCATGTTTTATAAGGGTGGTTGATTGGTTAGTTGGTTGCAAATGTAGCTATTTTGTAGTAGCAGGAGGCTATTTCAGCTTTAATATTGATATTTGTAAGAACAGGGAAACATATAATAGAGAAAGAAGGAGGTATGTTGCTGCTAAGGTAATCTTTGCTTGATCTGTCAGGTAATGTTAGACCTATAGAGGGAGCTGAGTTTTTTTGTCAGTTTTCTTGATGGAATGAAGTATGTGGTGATCAAATCTGAGGTTGTCATCTATTATAACTCCAAGTGGTTTAGTTTCGCTTATGGTTTCTATTTTTGTGTTATTACTTGAGGTAATATGAAATGTTTGTTTCTGGTTAAGATGTTGTTTAGGAGTAAATAGCATATGGCTGTTTTTTTCGACATTAAGTAGCAAGTTAGAATTTTGAACTATATGCTTAACACTAAATCCATCATGGTAATCAATAAACTCAAGACACACTTTGCCAAACAGTGCATACAAATATTATTCTTTTTTTGTCATAGAATGCAATATGTGTTTGAGGATTAAAAGCAAATCAGCAGACACTAGGAACCTTCAGGGCAGAGCATCATTACCAGTTCACTCATAAAGTAATGGTAGACTAGAACCTTCAGTTAAAAGAACAAAACATTTGATGATGAAGACCACAGCAGCTGTTCATGAACCATGATTGGCCATTTTAGACTAGCACAATACTTCGTCAAAAGGACTAGATAGAACCCACCCCAAAAATGGTTGTGTGGAAGAACCAGAACACTTTTATCCATCAATGACTCTCTGTTTCAATCAAAGGTGATGAAAGCAAGAGAAGGCCTGATCCAGAGTACAGAATGGTGGCATTCAGTGTATTACAACAAGATGGTCAAGGATGTTGGCACAGCAAGGTATGGGGAAGCTGTTCATAATTACCCATTTAGAACTGTGTAACTTTAGGGTTAGATATGGAATCTGAGATGACGGTTACATTTAAAGTTTAGGGTTATGTTTAGGATTAGGATTAACATTAACATTACTGTTAGGGTTTGGTTTATAGCTAGATTTAGAGTGAGGGTGTAGGGCCTGGGCTGAGTAAGGTATTGTGTCCAGCATATGATCTGTCAGTCTTTGTATTCTATAAAAAATACTGTGAATAGTTACATATATGGCTGTGTTTCTGTGTATTGTCAAAGACTTTATGTTTAACAGAAGTGATTGTCAATGTAATTTGGTATTGACTATGTGAATTTGATTATGTTGTCTTCAATGAACTAGTCTTTGTTGAGATGTTGTCTGTGTTTTATAGGTTCACAGGTTCATAGGAGATTGATAGGCTAACAGCTTAAGAGCCTAGCTAGTTTTACCCAGATTGTACCCAATTTTTTATCCCTAGAGGAAAGATAACAAGGGTCAGCAAGTGGGATTCACAATTTTTACAGACTGCCTCTGTCTATAAGGGACATGGGTGCCATCCCAGAAGTGAATTTGTGATTTCTCATCCATTGGTCCAGATTACACTTAAAGATGGTCAAGAAAGGGCTCTGATTCATGTGAATAGGAAGCCTATTCCAGAGGAGAGGCAATATTTGTGGCACATATCTGTCTCTTCACCATGTTCTATTTGTGCCAGGGATCAGGTTTAAATCCTTGGAAGGGTACCCCTCATGCAGTTAGTTACTGCCCCGTAGGTCAGGCATAGATCAACCCTCACTAACTGGTAGGAAATTGAATACATTGATAGGACTTTTAATTGTTCACCATATGACATGTTGCTTATACCCTGTATTTTTTGGTGAGAAACCTTTGAGGACACTCCAGCTGTTGCAGGTACCTGGTGAGGTACATGCCAAAGGGTGCATTGTACTCGATTATTGGTCTGTTACGGGCTGAGTACAGTGGTAGTATGACATCCTTAAATCTGGATGCCATGGTCTTACTTTTAAGCTTAATCACGTAGTAGGATTTCCAAACCACTGTGGACATATTTGTTTTATTTTTATTTTATTTTACATTTGTTAACCGGGGGTGTCTGACTGAGCCAAAAAGGCCCTTTTTCATCAGAGCTCTGGGGAGAAAAGCTCCACATAGAAAAATTAAAGATACATTTAGATATTTAGACATGATCAATATACACGCAAATTACAATAGACATGTTTTACAATGGTATGCAACACATCAACAGTTACAGTGGAGAGAACAAACAAGAAAATATTAATTTAAAAATAAATGTAATTAGTAGATTTGTGGTGTACAGCTGAAATTTGGAACATAGGCAGAATACATACATAGTACACAGATACAGTACATACATTGTACATTAGCCAGTGTTTGTGAGTAAGAGTGAAAACTATTATCATGTATTCTGGGTTTAGTATGTGTACCTTATCCATTTTCACTAGCTTGGGGAACAGTCATGGCACTGCCAACTTTGCTTGAGATGCTGCCTAATGAGGTTTTTAAAGGAGGTTTTGGACGATGTGTTTTGTATGTTAGTGGGGAGAGAGTTCCATTTTTTAGCCACTGAACTACTATATAGTGTGTCTTCAAAGCTATTGTAGCTGTTGGTGACTTCTAGTAGTAGTTTGCTTGATGATCTAAGAGGCCATTTGGCTGAGTGATGTACTAGGTTTTTGAGGGCAGGACACTTACTGGGGAGGTAATAGATAGAATGACAGAGGCAGAGCCGATTGTAGGTTTGGAGGTTGGGCAGTTCAAGCCAGTGTAGCTGTCTCAAAGCAGTACAGTGATGAGTTCTATATGAGCAATTTGCAGCAAAGCGGGCAATTCTGTTATAGCAGGCTTTCATTTTGCTTAGTTCAATTTTGTTGAGATTAGTCAGAATGGAAGATGCATAGAGTAGGGTAGATAGAAGTTAGGAGCGAGCAATGGCTGATCTTGTGTTGTTGGTAAGAAATGGTTTGATATGGTAGAGTGATCCCAGTTTGGCATGTACATTTTTAATAGTTAAATTGAGATGACTATCAACTTTTAGGTGGGAGTCTATGGTTATTCCCAATAGCTTAGCCTGTGCCACTGGAGCGATTAGAATAGCATTTGTGGAGTAGATAATGAATTGACTGTTATCAGTGTTTTTGTTAGAACTGGTTATAATCATAAGCTGAGTTTTCTTTTGTTTTGAGGATAAGTTGGGCTTTGGTAAGGTAGTTTTCAACGTCAGAGAATGCTAGTTGAGTTGTTTGCAGGAGGGTGGGAATGTTTTGTGCAGCACAGATTAAGGTAGTATCATCTGCATACTGAATGATAGATGCATGCTGTGTGGAGGTATTTAGGTCATTTGTGAAGATTGTGAATAATAGTGATCCTAAGATAGAACCCTGTGGGACTCCTATAGTTATGGGCAGCTGAGGAGAGAGAGAATTTTCCCATTTCACAGCTTGGTACCTGTCAGTTAATTAGCTCTGGAACCAGGTAAGAGTGGAATTTGATAGGTGATATTGGCTTAGTTTGTTTAGCAGGATCTGGTGTGAGACTGTGTCAAATGCTTTGGACATATCCAAAAAAAGAGTTGACACCTGCAGGCCTTCGTTTTTGAGATGGTTTACTGTGTCTGTAAAGCAGAGGAGGGTTGTAGTGGTACTATGGGCAGGTCTGAAACCATGTTGAGTAGGTGACAGGATATTGCTGTCTAGGAGATATTTTAGCACCTGGATATGGATACATTTTTCTAGGATTTTGGCCGGGGGGGGGGGAGTATAGCAATGGGTCTGTAGTTATTAAGTTCAAGTGGAGGTCCCACCTTTATGTATGGGTGTAACATAGGATATTTTCCAGAGTTTGGGCACATAGTTTTTAACAACTGATCTGTTTATGAGAGTGAATATTGGGATAGCAATAGCATCTGCTGTGAGTGGGCAAATGATGGGCAAAGTTCAGATTATTACCTATTTGCGTACCCAGATCTCTCACCACTGCGTCCACTGTTAGGGGGATGCTATCAGTGTTGTAATTTGCAGGGGTATTTCATTTCCCAAAGTGTATTATTATGCATTGTTCACATTTAGTTTGAGGCCATGGCTCTGACACCAACATTAGTCTGCATCAGTTCTTTCTGTAGGATATCAGCACCTTTTGGGGAGTCAGTGATTGCCCCCATCTTGCAGTCATCAGCACACTAGATTAGCCAAAGCCATCTACATTTACCTTGACATCTGAGAAGTATATCTGAAACAGGTGGGGTCCCAGCACTGAGCCCTGTGGAACTCCACTGGTGACTGGCCTCTTGCTGGTTGTGGATTCCTCCACTCTAATAACTTGGGTCCTATCTGTGAGCCATTTGGCTATCCATCTGATGAGATATAGGTTTATACACACTTTTGTGAGCTTATCTATAATACCAAAGTGGGGTATTGTGTCAAATACCTTGTCCAGGTCTAGGCAGGTGGTATATTCTGTCTTACTCTCATCCATGGCCTTGGTGACCTTCTGAATGAAGTCCACCAGACTTGAGCAGCAGGACCTGCCCTTGATGAATCAGAACTGAGTTGGGTTTAGAGTCTGAAGATTTCCTATGTCATTGTTAATCAGGTCCAAGATTACCTTTTCTATATCCTTGCATTTGAGGCTAGTTAGTCCTATGGGTTGGTAGTCTCCTGGATCCACTGATGTCCCCCCCTTGTGCAGTGGGATGACTTTTGCTGTCTTCTACTCTATTGGGACAAAGCCTGTTTGGAGACTGTGGTTAAATACAGATCCAAGTGGGCCCACTGGGTCATGTTTTAGCCTGTTTAATAAGCACCCTGGGATTCTGTCAGGACCAATTGATGCCATGTTTCTAGCTTTAGAGAACACAGTGACAACCTGTTCTTTTGTGATAACAAGCAAAGGAATAGTAGGGGCTATTTCATGGAGAGTGACCGGAGGTAATGAGGGTGTGAAATTTGAACTGAATTTATTGGCCAGCAGGTTTGCTATTTCTTCTGGCTGTGTATAGGTAGTGCCATTTACAGCCAACTCAACACATTGCTGAGTGTTTCCCTTAAGGTTTTGGACATAAATATAAGATGCTTTGTGGTTATCCTCTGCTATTTTAGTCCCATAAATATAAGAGGGCTTTTGAGGACTTGACTAGTTACCTGATTTGCTTGTTGAGACAAATGAGGGATTTTTTTCTTTGTTGTGCACCATCCCACTTGCTTCTCAACAAGATTTTTTTTACTTCTGTTGTATAATCTATTTATGCCATGGTCCAGCAGAGTCACTTGTTTTTCCTGCTAGACCTGGGTTTAGTTTGGTCAGGTACTGATGTTTCCATGCAGTTGTTTAAGTGGTTGTACACGGCAATCGTGTATATGTCTGTATATACTTTCATGTTTTTGGGGTTAGGGAGAGCTTTATGCTATCACTTAATAAAAGGTCATTTGTCTTGGAAAAATTCTTTAGGGTTTTGGGGTTTGATGGGAGTTCACTGTTACGTTTATTTCAAAGGAGACTGATTTATGATCCAAGCTTACCAATGAGAACATTACTCTCGTGGGTGCAGTGCACCTCCATGTTTGTGAGTACTATGTCAAGGATATTTGAGCCCCTAGTGGGAGTGCAGACTAGCTGTTCCAGAGCATTTATATTGACAAATTCCCGGAAACCCGGAGCCTGTGTGTTAGTGGTTGTTTATGTTTCCCAGTTCATGGAGGGGGCTAAAATAACATATGAGAAGTGTGTTGGGTTGAATGGTAAGTCATTCTAGTAAGGTTAGGTGTACAGAGTGGTTTTCATGGTTCATGGTTCATAGTCTGTCGCTAGTAAGATGTGATGGGGGATTTTAACTGTGCTCAACTTGACATGGAGTAGTTCAAGCAAGTCATCCTGCTTGACCAATCTTGCGGTGTGACTGTTTTTTTTTGTAAACGGAAACACCTCCTCCTTTCATTTTTTTTCTTTTCAGAGGATGGTCTGAATGTGTGATAGGCATTACAACCTTGCACTGCTGAAGTGCCTTCCACATCCTTGAGCCACATCACTGCAACTGCACAGATATCTGCATTCTCCAGGGTGAGGAGAGTTTCCAGAGAGTGCAGTTTCTGATTAGACTCCTTGCAGTGAGCAGTAGTGTCTTCGGCTTGGCATTTGAAGAATCTGTTACATTGATAGGTCTTTTAGTTTGGCACTGCCTAAAAAAGGCACTGTGGGGTTAGCTAATGTCTTGACCAGTATTTGAAATCCTAACGGCGACAGGTGCAGACCATCTCTGGCAAAGCAGTGTGGTCTGTAGATCATATCATTCCAGGCTAACAAATACTGGATTCCCTTGGAATGACACCAGTAGCTAAGGGAATTATTGAAGTCAATCATTTTCTGTTTGTATTGTGATATCATTCTTGGTGAAAGAAGAATGCTGGTTAATGCAAGGCTTCTACCCACCTGAGACATGTATTTAGAAAGGTTGGTCATGTCTCTGTTCACATAGTCCAGGGAGGTATGTCTCAAATCATTCACACCCACATGGACTGTGACTAAGTCATACTGGTACTTGTGGGTGAGTGACCTGCATGCCCACATGATCTGGCGAATCCTGGCCCCTGACAGGCAACTGACTGTAATCTCTTTATCCAACCTGGTGAGGGGGGCATCTGTGTATCTCATGATGGAGTCTCCTATGACGAAGATGTTTCAATGTGTGGTGTTTCACCTTAGGGATTTGCTTGTGGAGAATCTGTGATGTGCATTTTTATATGTAGTGGTTGGTGATGACTTGGTTTTGTTTGCAAGTGGTTTCTGAGGGCAGCATATAGGAAGCCTTTGAGGCTTTAAGTTACCTGTGAGTACCTCTGCATATGTGAGTTTATGTGTTGAGACCTTACATGGTGAGGGAAATTATGTGAGTGTGTTGACAACCTATGTGTCATTTGATTTGTCAGTACGTGAGAGTCGTGTTTCAATTTTCATAGTGTAAATGCATCTCTCACATACTGGGATTGTTTGTTTCAGGATGAAGTGGTTGACAGTATACATGAGACATTTGCAGCATTGCCTCAGGATGCCCATGTCCACCAGGCTGGACACAGATATAGCAGGAAAGTGCCTATCCATGGCTTCAGGTTTTTTACCATAGGTTTAACCAGGGAGAAGAGTGGGTAAATTTAACTGGACTGGGATGAGAGCACATGGACGAAGAGTGGGTGCTATACTTAGTGTGAACTGCAGCTGTCCAACAAGGTGATGCTAAATGTAACTCAGATGCTCCTAGTGCAGTAGGGGACTGGGGAAGGTTGTAGAAATAGTTATTTTAAGGGAAATTTTAACTTGAAAGCATTTGTGCCTATACAGGAAACTGCTTACTGCTGCTGTGTGGAGAGCAGCTTAGCGCAAACACTGGGCTTATATAGAATCAGAAGAAACAAGTTTTACAACAGCAAAGCCTACAGACGAGTCAGGAAAACACACAATAAGCTTTCAGCCAGCAGTCCCCAACTCAAGTAGGTTTGCTGCAGCACAACACAGAAAATCCTCTTAATTTAAAAATGCTGGATTTAGAGCTCAAGTGCAGGGAAACCACACAATCTAGATACTGCAGTCTTGTAAAGCTAGTAGACACACTGTAATTCAGTATTACAGCAGCAGTGGATACAGTTCAGCTTTGAAACTATACTAAAGTGTGAGAAATGTACAAATAATCAAGGATTCTTATGGAATACAGTAAAAATAATTAGCAGAAATGCAAAATGATACTTATTTTCATTGTTTTAACAGCGGATGGCTTTAGAAGTAACAGATTCTCTGTAACACTCAGGCAAATTAGCCAAATCAAGAGCCAATATAGTTATAACAGCTTTGCAGACTTCACTGCCTGGTTAGCTTGAATAAAAATAGTTGATGACAGCATTCTGAGCAAGCCAATGCAAAAATACTTATGTAGACACATGAAACCAAACTCCTGTGATATGTGTCCTGTTGAAGTACACAGCTTGGTAAGCTGCAACTGCCAGAACTGATGGATTTTTTTTTATCTTACTGAATTTATCATTCTGCATTTGTCAGGTTGAATTGTGCAGTGGGTGATCCCTATCCCTATCCCTATATTAGGGTATAACCACATTGTTTTCTGAGAGACTGCTTTTTATTGTGTGCTTTGTTAGCATGCATGGCCTGTTGCATCTATTCAACCAGACTCTACAGTCCTACCCCCTTAACAAGTATTTTTTATTTTATTTTATTTTATGTTCATATTTTTTTCAACATGCACATGCTCAGATAAATTGTGCAATTAATGATATCCGTCTGGCACAAAGAGAAAGGCTTGCACTTTTAGTAAGCCTTTTTCTTATACTCAGGTTTGACTTTTACTTGATTAAAACAATAGTTACAAGCAAAATATGTGGGCATGAAGTATTTTCCTCTTGATTTTTAGTAAATCTATCATTTGTGTACACAGCAGATTATCTGATTCAAGGACTATATAGAAGGTAACAAATACTTTAAATTTAGAGGAATAAGTGTGCATAAAATGTATTTATTATTTTATTTATTTTATGTTTGGTTACTGGGAAAGTCCGACTGGACATGGGTCCTTTTTCAGCAGCTGCCCAGGGAGAAAAGCTCTGCAAATAACATTTACATAAACAATAATAGTTTACAATTTAGTTCAGACAGTCAAGTACAAATGATGAATAGCAATATTTATCATATAACAAAATGTATATAATAGCATCAGCAATTAGCAATCTTTGTTTCACTATAAAGTATCTTTTACATTTTAAAATAATGATTTTATAATGATTTTAAAATAATGATAAATAATTTTAAAGTAATCACACAGCTGGGTGCTATAACCTTATTCTCACAGAATTACATCACTCCTGTATTTTTGTATAATTCTTTGAGCATGACCTTTTGTATTATTGGCAATTGTATATTTCAGCAGTTATACCAGTCATTAGCAGTTTAAATGGCAACATATTTACTTTTTTTGTGTGGTCCTCAGGAGTGGCCCAGTGGCTTACCTTCATGTACCCAGCACCCAACTGACCCATTCATTCCTCCATTGGGATGACAGCCCTTCAGCCCATCCATTCTCTGGCAGAAGATAAGAGTTCAGTGGTGGGAACAGGCAATTCTGCACATGCTGTCGACTGTCCTATCCCCACCCCCTCAATAGTCTATGAGCTTCACTATAGCTGCCTTTAGGAGGTGCATGCTTGCATGCTTCCATACTTGCATAATCGTCTAAGCAACTGGCACATTGCCTGCGGTGTAGGCATGCTAGGCTGTTCATGCTACACTGAAACATCATTAGGTGTCACAAATGTAGTCCGCCAAGATGCCTTTCTCCCTGGAGGATGGGTATGCTGGCACTGGTCATGTTATTCTATCCTTCTCTGCCTGGCCTCTCCAGTGCCCATGCTGATAGTCAACCAAGAATCATCTGGGATGTGGTCAGGTCTTTATCACTCTGCACCACAGGGCCATGGAATTTTTTTATTTTTGTTTAGCTTTTCATCCTGCTTAGCACTTGACTCACGTTTGCTGACAGCTGAGCTCAGAGGTGGGATGTCTGGAAAGGAAGGGCTTTTCTTTTCTGCCTCAATAACTACACAGAATATCATGGATACTTCAAATGCTGAGGACTCTGTGGTTTATGAATGAAAACACCTTGTCAGCTGGATGTTTTAACATTGTTCTTAACTAGATAATACATTTGCAGTTTGTTATCAATTGGTCAGATGAATGGCTGTTTAAACTCTGTTTCTTACAGAATAGTATTGCATTCAAATTTTGAAGAGGTAGTGTGAATTTCTTGAGCCCTGTTAAATCCCATTATATGAAAACAAATTTGTTAGGAATGAATTAGATACTGTTCTTTTCCTAGTCAGTTTCTTAATAACAAGCATTTTATGAAATGTTCTAACTTTGCTTTTTGGGTATTATTGTAAGTTGTCACTTCACATTTAGCATACATTTATACTGTTGATATATAATTCTGAGTTGGCATGCTTTTATTTAACCTTTGAAATGAATCACTATCCATGGAGGATATCAGCCTGTATACCTTTATAGTTTGTTTCAGAACAACCTTTTAGTTATCTGTAAAAGAGTCACATTTATCCTAGGAGTTAAAACGTCCTTTACAAAGTGATAGTTAAACTGTGCAAATTGCATGAATTAACAACTACTCTAGAAAGTAAAAGAGGGTTCTTACAAAATGAGGTTTCACATCAGTATAGAAACTTAGTGGCTTCTCTTTCTAACTTTACCCTGAACTAGCTCAAATAAACAATTTCTTACCAGCATGTACCAGTGACAATGCTGAATTAAATTCTCTTAGACACACTCACAAAAAAAAAAAAAAACTTCCAGTGGTATCTCTCGTTCAAAGTCTGATTCGCCTATTGGTATAGCTCATTACTATGGATGGAGATGTTGGGAAAAATGTTGAATTGGATTCTCAAACTAAAACACAGAATCCACTGACTAATAGTTCTACACCAGGTCTGAATGAAAATAAAAATGTAAGTATGCTAGTAGATAGAAAGAAAACAGCAATAAAAATTGTTTATTTTGTGGCACAATGTATATTTTGACTGAAAAAATACTCTGTGGTAAAATGGTGGAATATGCTGCAGTAGGGTTAAGTTTTGTATTGGAAACAGCCCTAGAATTTCTTTTTATATGGGTAAAAAATTGCGTCATATTATTAATAAGCAGTTTCTGTAAAGCAAATTTTGTAGCAAGATCTCCTGGCCTATGCTTGACAATGCTTCCCAGTACAAGCTGAATGTTTCAGTATCCTCTGGGAAAACCAAGCCGCAATTGTAGTGCTAAAGTTATATAGGCCCCCTGTCCAGATTGGCTGAATGCTGAAAATATGTAAGGGATTTGTGAGGTGCTAACATCAATTTTAAAAGCTTTATTTAATGCTAGTAGAGCATTACATGCCATGACTGGGAATATAATTATCTTTCCCAGAGAAAGCAAAGACTTGAAAAATCCACAGAATTTAGACCAATCCAACTGATGCCCACTGAAACCAAAATACTAGCTAAGATCCTGTTTATCAGGCTAGGTAAAACCATTAATTTGTTACTAGATGGCACACACTACGGCTTTATTCCACAGTGGTAACGGATACTTAGACTTATAAGACTTTTGTTTGATATGATGTGTTGTGGGTTGCCAATCCACAAGTGCATCTTCCTGAAATTCTAGAAATGTTTTGAAGCATTAAATAGATTTTCAGGCCTCCTGGTCAACTGCAACAAGATTGTGCTGTTTCCCCTTAATTAAATTTGTCAGAAATGTAAAAATAACTTTACTCAACTAGGGCAAAATTACGCCCTCATGTATATCTTCCTGGGGATAACAGTCTTGCAGATATATAACAATATTCCTGCCTTAAACCTTAAGCCAGTTATATCAGCAAAGCAGTTGAAAATTAACTCCTGTTCCAGATTAAAATTCCTTCTCTTAGCAAAACTAGTGGCAGCATGTATGTGTCTCCTTCCCAAGTTCTTATCTGTGGCAGGTATGTTCCATCCTTTGCTAATCACGGTTTCACTCTCAAACTGGAGAAAATACTGATGAGTTTTATCTGTGACAACAAACATCCCAGACTGGCAATGAAGAAACCGATGGCCTGCAAGAACAACTCTCAACTGTTTAGAATTTTGTATTATGAGCATATTTTTGTCTCATGTTTTTTTGTGTTCTTCAAAAAAATGTATTTTTTTAGAAAATCATTGAGGATTGCAGTCACTAAATAATGACAGACCTTTACGTTTCAGACTTCATATCCTTCATAAAAAGCATGCTAATACAAAAGCTGTTATTCTAGGAACTTTCTAAGTTTATAAGAGCAATATTTAAAATATGTACCTGATTTTTGCCTCCCCCCATTATTTTTAGCCTTGTCCAGATTTCCTGAGCATAGAAGTCAAGAGTTATGTAAGAAATATGGAAGACTGGCTCTGCCAGAGTTATTTAGGTTCAACAAAGCTGATGGCCTCGTCCATTTTCTGCAAGCTAGATCCTGGCTTAGACCAATGTGGTTACTACCAAAGTTTAATCTTATTCATCTCAAGATAATGAAACCACCCCCAAGGGAAGGCAAGAAAATCTGGGATTGAGGAGGCATGGAAGATAAAGTACTTTGCTTGTTGGTAAGGCTTAACCTCTACAGGACTCTAAAATGCTTATGGAGTCAGATCTGGGTGAATACCAAGGTATGTGTAGAGAGGAAGCTAATCTACTGAGGAGACTGGATGAAAGTGGATTTTCTTAAATGGTTGTACTTATGTCCTACTAGAGATTGTAGTCCAATAGTCCTGTGAAATGTAAACAAAGATGTCATGGCATAGGTATCTACTGGTGGCAGTACTTACAGTTGACAAACCCGAGCCAGACAGAGGGTGATCCAAGTGACCCATGGAATATGGCCAGTAAGCCATAAGTATTGTTGATATTATGCAAGGCACTAGATGATTATAGACAGTTTGTATCTGAGTGTGACAGGTTACATTGAGAAACATTATTACAAACACATATTGGTCCTGGAGAATAGCTAAAAACACTAATAATGAGCAATGATTGGTATTCAACCCACCTGACCTATTTCTCTTATTAAAAAAAAAAAATCTATCATCTAACATGTTGGAGGTGTGGGGTGGCATGTGTTGATTATGTCTGCCTACTTTGGTCCTGGCTCTTTGTATCAAATGTCAGGTCTAATGCACACAGTGCTGCCTCTGCTGCTACCAGGAAGGTGATCCCACCACTGCAAGATCTCACATAGGTTCATAGGTAGGTCCTAGGCTATTGGCCCTAGGGCCCATATAAGCTTAGCCAAAAAGGTACCCTGGCTTTTGCCACCCAAGAAAATTATTTTCCTGTGCCCCTGTTGAGCAGAGCCACAGAGGTGATCCCCAGGGTAAATTTCCTATTTCCCATCCAATCATTAAGATTTTTCTTGAAGAGTGCTAATGAGGAGCTTTGTTTGATATAGACAGGTAGTTTGTTCCAGAGTATGGGAAGTCTCTGGGACAGGAATCTATCCCTCCAGTATGTTCTGTTTATTGTGGTGACAAGGTTTTGATCCCTAGATTATGTAGCTCAGAGGGACTGGGATTTCTTTAAGTGTAGCATGTCCAACAGCTCTGGGTTTGACATAGCTTTGTATGTTAGGCAGAGATCGCCTCTGAGTAGACAATATGCGATGGAGTAAAGCTGGAGTTTTTTGAGATAGTCTGTGTAAGGCATCTGTTTGGGGCCAGTAATCCTCTTTGTGAGGTATTTCTTTGGCCTTTCCAGTTGTTGTAGATGTCTTGTGAGGTACATACCAAAAGGGGCATTGTATTCTATAACGGGTCTAATGAGTGACGAGTAGAGGGGAACAATGACCTTTTTTCCTGGATGAGAAACCTTTTGTGATGAGGTGTGCCACATAGAAGGATTTCCTGACTACTGTGGCAATGTGATTATCAAAGGAGAGACTACTGTCCACCTGTGTCCCAAGGTCTCTTATCACACTTTCGCTATTAAGTAGACTACCACCTATGTGGTAGCTCATGGATACAGAGGTTTTACCAAAGGGGATGACAATGCACTTTTTGGCATTGAGCTTGAGGCCATGGCTTTGACACTAGGCATCTGTCTCAGTGAGGCCCTTTTGTAGGATGTCCACATCATTAGGAGTTTTGATTATGGCTCCTAGTTTGCAGTCATCTGCGAACTTTGTTAGCCAAAGACCTTCTGTGTTATCCTGTACTTCAGAAAAGTAGATACCAAACAGGAGAGGACCCAGGACTGAACCCTGTACTCCACTTGTCACTGGTCTGAAGTTAGATTTGGAGTCTGCTACTTTCACAGTGTGGGTTCTGTCAGTGAGCCAGTTGGCAACCCATCTTGTGATATAGGGATTTATACCTAGTTTAGTGAGTTTACTATAATTCCAGAGTGGAGGATGGTGGCAAAAGCCTTGGCGAGATCTAGATAGGCTGTGTGAACCACCTTACCCTTATCTACGGCTTTGGTGACTGCTTTAAAGAAGTCTATCAGGTTTAGGAGACATGATCTACCTTTTACAAACCCAAACTGGGTGGGGTCCAGAGTTTGTAGATTACCAATGTCTTTGTTTATAGGTTCCATGATGATACGTTCCATGACCTTGCAGACAAGGCTCATTAGGCTAATGGGGAGCTAGTTCCCGGGATCCGTGGTGGCTCCCCCTTTGTGGAGTGGGATAACCATTGATGTGCGCCATTCAGTGGGCACAAAGCCTGAGTTGAGGCCATGATTGAACATGGAGCTTAGGTGGGATGCCAGTTCATTCTGTAGTTCATGTAGAACACAGCCTGGGATGTTGTCAGGTCCCATGGATGCTGTGTTCTTGGCTTTGGAGAATGTGATTTTTACCTGTGCAGCCGTAATTGCAGGAACTTTGCATTCTTCTGGTATAGAGATGGGCCCTTTAGGGGGTGAGGAGGGGGTAACGTTAGCACTGAACCTGCCAGGATGTTGGCACTATCAGTTGGTTCTGTATATTTAGTGCCATTGTGCTGTAACTCAGAGCAGATCTGAGTGTTGCCATTGAGATTCTTGACATAGCTATAGAATGCTTTGTGGTTGTATTTAGAATCAGTGGCGATTTTGTTTTTGTAACTAGCTTTGGAGGATTTTAGGAGGGATCTCAGCTTCTTACTGAGGCTTTTGGATATTCATCAATACTACAAGGTCCACATGGGAGGGGACCAACTCCCAACCACCTGGTTTTATCCTTGTGAGGGATGCACCAGCACTAACTATTAAGCAAATGTAGTTGAGGTTATTCAGAGTAGTCTTAATAAACTCCAAGTTATTACAATTAGGAGGTCTAAACACATTCTCTAAGATAATCCCTTTGTTATCAGAGAGCAGCTTAAAAATCAATTGAATGTTCCAGTGCCACTCTGAATGAGGTTTATTAAATGTAAGCATTTTCTGGATATCGGGACTTATACAAAAGGGGCTTCCATTTTCTGCAGCGAAAGAAAATGGCTCTTGCATATAATGTTGTCTATTATATCTGCCTTTGTTTTTCAGCAGGAAGGAGTTTTATAAAGACATTATAATGGATATACATTGTTACAGTGTAGTGTATAATGCACTTTGAAGGGACCCAGGGGCTAAACTATTAAATGAATACTGGTGCATTTTCCTGCGTGCATGGTCAACATCAGTCTTTTTGTTTTGCCTAGGATACTTTGCAATTTCATATGCTCACTTTTAGTATTCTGTGGTTTTCCATTTTTTAATTTTGGATTGCTATTGTTATTGTGACGATGGATGCTTTTATATTGTACGTAAAATATATGAAAGAGGAGTATCTGAATGAATAAAGTATTTTTGTGTTAAAAAGTAGTTCTATATTAAAATATAATGCAGTGACTTCCTTTGGTTTGAATTTAGAATGTAATGGGAAGGTTTTGATACATGATGTGACATTTTTTGTTTTAATTATTTAATTGATGTTTGATTACATTTTATGCTAATTTATTCAGTGGGTTCTTTTATCTTTGCTTTATGCTCCCTGGGAGGTGTCAGCTGAGGAACCAGGGGGAATAAAAGTTACTTTCATTGCTGGAAGGCTTTCATTAACTTAACTGTATCTTTTCTGTATTTAAGTGACGTTATTGAGTTCAAACGTATGTGTTTTTAAGGCTAACTTGGGATCAGAAACAATTTCTTAAGTCAAGGCACTATTAATATTTTGTAAACATATGCTAGACGTCTGATACACAAATTTCATATTTGGAAAAATAAATGTGATATTGGTATTGTATCACAAACGTGGCTTAAATCAAAAGACTGTCATGATTATTGTCAGGATTCACGAAGCCTCAGTGTAAGAGATACATGGCTTACACGGAGGCTGCAGTTATACAGTGTGATGTCAGCATGTCATGCATATGCATGAGGGCATGCTGAATCACACCTAAGGCTAACACGGTCTGTGGAAGACAGTAGGGGGCGTGTCCGTAGGCTGAGCCCTGCAAGCGGACATGCCCCCAGAAGAGTAAAAGTGCCCAAAGTAAACACCCACGACAGAGGCCATGGAAATGTGAATAAACACAACACAACACATGCCCCCACAGACTATGAACATAAAATATATAAATGAACATGTTATATATTTTTTTAAATCGTAAAGATGTTTGCCCGTGAGTGCTTTCGTTTGCTGGGCATGCCCGTAGCTTAGCCACAGTTAGCAGTCAGTGGAAAAGCATATAAGAACTAAATATGCAAAGTAAGCCAAGAAGCAATAGCGTAGTGGTAGAGATGTCAGCTGAAGAGCAGGCATTCATGGTTCGAGCCCCTACAACATCAATTTTTATTTTTAGTAAAATAAGCACGAAACAAGTCCCTGACACATATGTACACATATAAAATCATATTTTATGTAAAATGTAATGAAATAGTCCATTTATTTTGAAGAAATGTGAGATAACAAAACAATAAAAAATGCGAGATGTGCCTATAGCTGAGCTACAGTTTAACAAGGTGAGTGCATCTGCCCGTAGGTGAGCAGTGGTGTAACAGGTGTAAAATGAGTGTCCGTAGGTGAGCAGTGGTTTAACAGGTGTAAAATGAGTGCCCGTAGGTGAGCAGTGGATTAACACGCTGAAACTGTGTGCCCCAAGCTGAGCTGAGCGTAATATGCGTGCTAACAGCCAAATGAAGCGTAAACCAGCGTACCCCATTTGCGCGGAGCTGCGCACCGTGCCAACAAGCTAACCGACGGGCAACGTTGAGCAAGCTGTATCAAAACTGCCTTTACACAGACACACCCCCTAGCCTGTCTAGACAGTCATAAAAAATAAAAAGCAGTGGCCAGGTTCGAACCCAGGATACTATGCAGCATAGTCAAGGTACTGAACCACTAAGCCATGACAGCAGTACCTAGAAATGCAGTAATAGCAAATATATAGGAATGAATACAAAGTGGAGCATGACAAAGCAGGTTTTGTGAAGTTGATACAATTCCAAAATGGCCAATCACAGATATGTGCTGGAAAAACGGCATATATAAGCCCCATAGGTGGGAATACACAGTATAAACGATTGTAGAACTAACTTGCAGCCAGAATGTCAGGAGTAGGTGAGGGTAGTTGCTTTGAAGCACAGAGGTGGGGCATTGAGGAGTCCAGATACATGGTCTGGGTCCTAGTCCACAATCATGAGGCCCAACTCATGCAGGGCCAAGTCCTGTGGGGAGCATATAGGGCTGAGACATGGGACCGGTTGGCTCATGATCTCACCAGTGCCACAGGGATTCCAAGGACTGGTGAGCAGGTCCGTCACCACCATGCGGACCTGAAGAGACACAAGCAGGACCAATTGAACCTTTGGATCCAGGAGGCCCGGCAAATGCCCAACGCCCCACTACTGAGTAAGTTACATTTAATTATGTATGTAAGAAATTAAACTAGCTGATATTATGGAGATGTGTATTCCAATATTACTTCATTTATATTACAGCTGCAGGTGTCCGTTCTGCGAACCAGAGCCTATGGCGATAGGCTGGTGCGGTTGCCACCAGGCAGGTCAGTAATCCTCTCCCAGTAACTGTAAAGAAATATAAAAGTATGACAGTTAGCAAAAGAGTGCAGTGTAGTCACTAAGTAATAAAATGTGCAAGTAACAGTGTAAGAGTGTTTGCAAGTATTGCTTGATTACAAAAGTGTGTTGCAGTCTGTAATCCAAACAGAAAAATGAAAATGTCTGAAATAAAGTCTGAAATAAAGATGCCCCACCTGTAATATAATAGTACACAACCTGCAGCAGGCTGAAAAGTACAGCTGCAGAAGATGAGCAAATCACATGTGTGAGATATACCCCTGTTGAAATACTGAAACATGACAGAAGTGAGACTGCTGGAAAGGATTGTAATAACTACAGGTAAAACATGTCAATAAAGCCTAGAAGTAAGTACCATCCTGAATAGTAAAATGAAAACAAGTGAGAGAGTGTGAGAAAGAGTTATGAATCCACCAATAAAGTAGTAATAACCCCTGAATAAAGTATCCTGCAGTCAGTACAGAATGAAATGAATGTGACAAGCAGAACCAAACAGCGAAATGTATTCAAAGTGTTGCTGCAGCTGGAATGTGTATCCCAAAATCTGGATATGTTGCTCTCAGTCTGCAATATGCAGATAGTATGATTGTCTGAAATACCAAACATCCACAGTTGTCTATAGCTATATAAAGCAAATGTAGCAGGATGATGTAGCTGAACAAAGCCAGATATGAACGTGTATGAAGAACAATAAAATGTATATTGATGTAGCAGTAACAGTCCTATCACCAAATTGAAGTAGTTATCATATAGGAAACTGTAGTTAGAACAGTAGTGTGTATATATCTGCAGCTATTAGAAATGTACAGCATATGTATTTGTTTTGAAGGTGTTAATATTATTTTCTTCACCCCACCCTATAACCACATATAACCCATTCCACATGAAAATGGTATGTGCAATCACAATTAACACCCCTGGACATTTGTCCTGTTGGGTCATAAATATTTGCATGTACGTTGATGCATCTGCCCTGTTCATACATCCAAACCTGATGGCCTGTTGCCATCAATCAACCCTACATGTTGTTGGACTGTGTATTGCTGTTCAAATTATGCATGTGTTATGCTCGCTGTTCAATGGTGTGAATATCTGGTTGTTTGGTTAATGGGAATACTAATGCATGCTGTTACAACTAATTGCGAATGGTATTGTATGTTACTAACCCAAACTGTCATGACATAATGCAAAACATAGGATGACAGGGAAGGCGGGTTCCAGCAGACCCACCTCTCCCACCTCAGCTGGCGAGTGCACCTGGCACTAGTGCCCAGTCTGGACCCTCCTCCGTGGCCCTGTGCCACCGTGGCTGGAGGAGAACCACCACTCACCCTCCGTAGCATCCGGACTGTGGTGTGTAGGGAGATCCGGGACTCTGTTCTTGGGCCCCTACGCCAGCTTGAGGCACAGGTGGCACAACTTATGGGCATGCCTGTTGCCTGGCCTACACAGCCCCCAGCACAGCCCCATCCTGGGCAGTGAAGGAACAGTGGCAACTGCCCATGGGTGGGGATATCAGTTCCACTGTTGCCATCTGTGGGCTCATGGGCTCTGGATATCCAAACATCCGTCCCCGTCAATTGTGTAACCCCCACACGTGTCATACACCGCCCCTGTATGCATCTTGTTTGTCTTGTCTGTTGACCTACCCAACCTACCTCCCCAGCTATACCGACTTCCTTCACCTGACATACCACTCTCACCTGAAAAAAAAAAAAAAAAGGGCACTCTGTACCCACAAAAAAATTACGCCCATACATAGCTGCCCATTCTGCACACATGTCTGCTGGACATGGAAACTATCAATTACAATTGGCTGTACAAGTATTATTGTTGTCCTGACACCTCTCTCAGGGGTGGAAGGTTTCAAATGTCACACCAAATTACATACATATGCACAGCTGTTGCTGATGAAGAAATGGGCAGCTATGGGCCTTACCTACATCCCTCCTGCAAAACCCAAGCTTGTTTCCCTACTGTCTTACCCTCTTTGTGACCCCTTTTTCACCACTTTCCTGTCTCCCCATTTTCATTTCTTTCAAAGAAAATAGCGCGGGTGTGTGCCAGAGTAAGCACTGTTAAGCAGTTGTAAGCGGGTGTGCGCGGAGCTGAATGCCAGTGCGCATGCGGGAGCTCCGCGCAAACCAGCGCTAACCCGGTTACAACTGCTTAAAAGTGCCTTAGTCACTCTGATTGACAGGTCCTGTAGTCAGTTCAAAAGCAAAATAAAATCCCACTGTCAGTCCCGAACCCAGGACCTTGAAAACAGTAGTCTGCATGACCTACCACTAAGCCATGACTCTTATGCAAGAACATTGTGCTAAAATAAATATATCATGTAATAGTAGGAATGAATGTAAAGGGAATATAGGATGTGTAGTACACAAAGCATGTCATTCATACTTACTGTCAGAACTAGTGGATTTCCATAATAGTAGTGTGTGAACAGAAACAGCCATGCTAGTTGGTAGCTAGTAGGTAATAATGTCAGTTAATGTACATATATAAATGTATGTATATTTACATATATATATATATATATATATATATATATATATATATATATATATTTGTAGGTGTCAGTGTGCATACACACTTACTACAGGAAACAGGAGAGAGGAATGGAGAAATGTGAATCTACAACACAGCCTGAATCATGAGAGAGATACTAACCTTTACACTCACAGAACAGTGTCCACAGCATACCAGCATGGTCCCTGCCCTTACAATCTGAAAGGGCAATGCCTATCTCACATACCCTTTTATAGCACTGTCCTGAAATCACAGTGAGAACTGCAATCAGTACACAACTGGCTGCATGCAATTAGCAAATGCTGGCTTACAATTGGTGCAGAGGCCATCACATGGACTTATGCAGATACCTACAAAAGCATCCTGTACTCACACTCCACACATGCAATACATTCATTGCACTGTCTGGAGGCAGACAGAGAGAGAGAGAGAGAGAGAGAGAGAAAAAAAAACAACACAAACAACAACACACGGTACACAAACTGAGTTGAAGCTGTCAGCAGTGACAGTACCAAGCCGTGCCAGCAGCAGCAGGAAGCAGTAGTAGCGGTAACACAACCAGCTATGACAAACACAGGTAATGTAAAGTAACAGGTTAATAGTCTGCATACTGTGAACCCTCCATATGTGTCATAGGTCTGTATCTATAGGTATGTCCATGTGATATGTTGTGTGCACGTAGTTCCACCAAAAGGGGATGACTATACATTACATGTCATTCAGTGTTAGGCCATGATCCTGGCAGCAGTTTTCTGTTGCAGTGAGGCCTGTCTGTAGGATGTGTGTGTCAGCTGGTGTAACGACTATGGCGCTTAGTTAGCAGTCATCTGGGAACTTTGTCATCCACAACCCGCACATGTTTGCTTTTACATCTGAGAAATAAATGCCAAACAAGAGGGGTCCTAGGACAGAGGCCTGTGGGATACCACATGTGACTGGCATTGAGTCTGACATGGCTCCTACAATATCGATATTATGGATTCTGTATGTCAACCAGTGTGCAACCCATCATGTGACATATGTAGTAACATGTAAGCTAATGAGCTTGTCTATGATGCCTGAGTGGAGTACTGTGTTGAAGGCCTTAGGCAAGTCCAGGTAGGCTGTATGGATTGCGTTGCCCTCATCAATGGCTATAGTGACTGTTTTGAAAGGTCAACCAGGTTCAAAAGGCAGGATCAGCCCATCACAAAGGCAAACTGGCCGGGAACAAGTGTCTGCAGGTACCCAATATCGCTGTATATGCATCCCATACTGAATCATTCCATAGCTTTGCAGACCAGGCTGGTTAAGCTTATGGTGCGGTAGTTCCCAGGGTCAGTAGAGGTGCCTCCTTAGTGGAGTGGGACCACTGTTGCTGTATGCCAGTGTTCAGGTACATATCCTGTAGTACGGCCAAGGTTAAATATCAGTCTTATATGCAGTTGTATGTCCTCTTGGAGTTCACGTAGCACACATCCAGGGATACCATCAGGTCACATTGATGCTGTGTGTTCTGCTTTGCTGAGGCGGCCCTCACCTGGACATGTGAGATGATAGGGAGGTTACATTCAGCTGTGATAAGTATTTCTAAGTGTGGGGGAGAAGGAGGGGGATACGTGCACCAAACCTGTCTGCAAGAATGTTGCCAATATCTGTGTGTTCGGTGAATGTTAAGTAGGTGTGTATTAACTCAGAGCATATCTGAGGCGTTTGGTCCATATGTGTAACATAACTGAAGAAGGCCTTGTGGTTATCTATAGTGTTCGTGGCCATTTCCCTCCCAGAGTAGGCCGTGGATGTTGTTATGAGAGACCGTAGCTTATTACCAGTGCTGACCACAGATGCCTTCCCTTAATGTGAATCTGCTCTGTCCTGCAGTAGCCTCCTTCTATCGTTATACAATCTGCCTTTGGCTGGGGTCCACTGGACAGGATGCCTAACCTTTGTGCATAGGGTCTGGGTTAGAAATGTGTGTGCATGTTCCATGCAATCTTTGGGATGTCCGTGGGAAGCATTCGCAAAGGGGTCAGCAGTGTGGGTTGTGGCTTTCACTGGCCCAGTGGGCTGCATGGATACCATCTTAGTCCTAACAAGTGAATAACTGTCTAATCACATACATATCAAAGTAGTCTACTGTGCTGGTGGTGGTGGTGGTGGGATATGTATATCCAGGCCGAGTAACTTGTGTCCAGATCACACTAGTGGATGGCGTTCCACATACAGTACCTTGGTATGAACCCCAGAGTGAGGTTGTGCATTGGACCTGTCGCAGTGTGCTGACCGATGGGGCATGCTACTATGTTGTATGGAATGTGGCAGGTATTGTTGCACAGGTGTTGGCTGAGCACTGATATCTGGCCATGTACTTGTGTATCCACCAAGAGACACACACATGCTACATATGGGAGTAGTAGTATATCACTACAGTTGAGTATCATGTATAGTATGTGTGCCATATATTGCTGACATAGTCTGCTGATATCCTGTTTGTGTTCTCTTCCAGGGACATGGCGCGTCAGCATAATCCCGCCTACTCTGCAGCAGAAGATGAGGAGATACACCAGAGCCTGGTGCAGGATTATGACATACTGTTTTCCGCACCAGCCAGAATCAGCAGGAGAGGGCTGCACTGTGGCAAGACCTTGTCCGTAGGGTAAATGACATTGGCATGCATAATAGGACATATGAGCAGGTACGACATCACTGCAGTGATTTAATCAGAAATGTCCGTCAGCGTGCGTCGGATATCCACAGGCAACAGGTTGCCACAGGAGGTGGGGTGGCCACACATCCCCCCTCACCAGACCGGAGGGGCTACTCCTAAGTGTTGTGGCTCCAGCCCCGGAACAGCAACAGCAATACACCTGCATCATGATGGAGGCTGGATCCACACAGCAGCACGACATGGAGCGTGCAGGTAATATGCCATATGTACACTTGACTGTTCTGTACACTGTTAGTTTATGCATGTGTAAGGTGTCTCCGTGGTATGTAGCTGTCAACATAGTATGTAATTGTGCAGGTCAGGTGTGATATTGGCAATATCAGCAGCTGACGTGTGAAAGGCAACTGGTGTACTACTGCACCGTATCATATGCAGTATCAATGGCACAGTTGTGCCCACTGACATTAATCTCCTCATTTCTGCAGGTCCCTCCGGTGTTACAGCAAGGCAGGCCATCCATGCTGGTGAGTGTGTTTTAACAATACCTATAATAGTCCTGATAGTGCTAGTAATACTAGTGTAACTCAGTAGTGCTCTGTGTGTATACTGCGGGGTGTGCATGTGTGCATGTGTGCATGTGTGCCTGTGTCCACGTGTGCATGTGTGCATGTGTGCACGTGTGCATGTGTGCATGTGTCCACATGTGCATGTGTGCATGTGTCCACATGTGCATGTGTCCACGTGTGCATGTGTGCATGTGTGCAAGTGTGCATGTGTGCATGTGTGCCTGTGTCCATGTGTGCATGTGTGCATGTGTGCATGTGTCCACATGTGCATGTGTGCATGTGTGCATAAGTGCATCACTGGTAACATTGTGTGGACACTGTAAACTGTGTTTCCTGTCTTCCTCCCACAGGTTCTGGTGTTGCTCTGGTGTCCTGCAGCAGGGAACCTGAATCTGGTGCCACAGGTACTGATAATGATGATATCTGTGTAATGGCACAGGAAGGTGTGTCAGGGTCCGCCATTGGTCAGCCAATTGACAGTACACAGCTGTCAACCCCATCATTGCGCACAGTCATCCTGCCAGTACATCCTATGTCACCATTGTCCCTAGGTGATGGACAGGATACAGTGGGCATTGACCAGGGTAATGTGGTATCTGTGGCACATGCTTCCCCACACAGCAGCCATGGGCAGGGTCCTGCGATGGTACCACACAGACAGTTGCCCATGGGTTCTCGTGGGAGCATCCGTGGGCGTACTGCCTCTGGCAGACGTGCCCAAAGAGGTCTGTCAACCTCAGCTATGTTTCGGGCTGTCATGCAGGCACAGTCGCGTATGGAAAGGTACACCAGACAGGGTCTGAGGGAGCTGAGAGCATGTCGCACAGCCATGACTGACAGTATGCGTGACATCGCGGATGCTATCCGTAATTTCACCGATGTCATAGACAGACGTTGTGGGGACATATTACAGCAGTTCCACAACCACATGTCCATGAGCCAGGGCAATGGTGGGCGGTTGCGGCATCGATGTGGCCGTATGCCAGCAACAGCAGCAGCTGGCAGTCGGCGCAGATGACAACAGGCCCGCGGATGCCCCCATAGTGCCAGCAGCAGCCCCAGCAATGCTGGGTCTGTGCTGTCATCGGAACGCCCCAGGAGACCACATGCATGTGGTTCTGGACAGTCCCAACAGGGACCTGTGTCCAGTCAACACACTCCCACTTCTGATGACAGTACCCAGTCTGGCTTAGTACTGGATATGGTCCGTAGCACCCCTGCCAGGCACAGGTACCGTGTCCGTGCCCACAGACACTGATCTGTATGACCTGCCAGGTGCAGTCTGTGGCTGTCCACAAACTCCTGTATATGGCAGCCATGAGGTGGAACTGTGTGCATGCATACACACATGCGAAATGTTAACACCTAGGGCTACCACATACACGCACACACTGCACCAACAGTGCCCCACCCTGTACTGCTGTCCCTCACCAACACACATACACACACATGTCAATTGGTGGTATCAGTGGCAAACTCAGGCATACCTAATAAACACCCTGTGCATATGATGAAACTGTGCCACCTCCTGCAATCTCCAACATCAGTGCAGGAACAGGTAAACACGTTGCTGATGCACAGGGTGACTACATAGAAGTGTATTAGTAGTATCATGTTGGTAACAGTACAGTGTGCTGATATGACTGTGTGTATATCCCAGCATGCCTGATGCAGTAACCATATGACTGTCCTGAATTGTTATCTACACCCATAGTACATACCAAAGTGTAACAGCTGCACATTATTGCATACCGGTGGTAAGGATGTCAACAGATAGCCACATACATGGGTAGCACAGGGGGGAAGCTAATGCAAGTAGTGATACGCAATGATGGACATGTACAGTAATGGTGGCAAGTTGCCCACAACGACTATGCAATGTGGATGTTTGAGCATGTTGATATGTGTGCAGTACCAATGTAATCCAAATCACAATTAACTATGACATAATATCAGTTCTACCATGGACATCTGAGCTGTGCATTCCTGGGTACATGTTGATAGTGCCTACATATTTGCACTGTTACCTACTGTTAGTGTTACCCCTTCTTTGTTGTACAATGGACTACTTCCAGCCCTGCTTACTGTAGCTTTGTTTGCATGCATGTTCGCTTGGGGTTCCCTGGAACACTGCTTCCACCTGCAATGCAGAGTTACAGTGCTTCTGTGGACTCCTAGTGACATCTGCATAGCGTACTATGCGTATGTCAAGTTTACACATGACAGAACGTCACTGTCTGTCCTGTTTGCATGTACGTTGCCTGTGACACATTGCACATGTCTTACCTGGCATTTACCCACGTGTGCAGTCATATATGCCAGTGCTATGGAATCAGTAGCAGTACACCCACACATACACACCTTCAGTATGTTGTTCCCCATTGGCCCTATGTGTTGGTAATCACCATGGCAATCACACTACTATGGTAGCATGTGCAAAGGTAACCTGTGAATCACCTCTATGGTCCAGTTGTGGTTTATGTGAGTCATGTGGCAATGTCACAGCTGCCACATGTATGCAGTCAACCCTCACCCCTGGCCAGGAACATACAACACATGTGTGGGATGCCACCACATAGCCAATCTGGGGACTGAGCACTCTGAACCCAGTAATGCCATACCCTGTCAGGTGGCATGACATACTACAGTGACTACAATACCAGTCTGACATAGACCCACACTGACAGCAATCTGAACACACTGGGGCATACTTGGAGACTCAGAATAGCATCCTGCCTGAGCATCACACACCTCCGCAGCTGGCACACAGGCACACGTTACGGAACAGAGCACATGCCACACATGGCACACACATCCCATGTGCCACACACTCACAGCCTGTAGGGCTACACAACACACCTGCTACAGATGTGTCAGGTACCTCTCTTGGCCGCTGCAGTGGGGTCCCGCTCAACAGGCTGTACATGGTGAAGGTCACAGTGATATGCCTGTGGGGCACTATGGTCCACCACAAAACACATGCATACAGGTCAGTCAGAGGCATGGACACATATGACTCAGTCATTGACCATGCCACTATGGATGACCTGAGACATACCTCCCTGGACTACATGATAGGGAACATAGAAGGGATCTCTCAGCATGTGGCACGGGCCAGTATGAGCCTGATCTTGGTTGCCATCATACCCTCACCAGGTATGCTACCACTATATGTAGGAAGGGTGTTCTATGTCTACATTCTGCTCAATCTCAATGTCATTCATAGGGTATCCACTGGCTGTCATCGTGTGCTTACATGCTAGGGAAGCCACACTGATTTGCGAGGGGCAGCTTGCACGTGACACCCATGGGCCATTGTATATTGGCGAAGCCCCTTGATACACACATAGTGCCTTTTGCTGCAGGACACGGATTACATAGCCACCTCCACGGGTATCACACAGGATAGGACACTAACAGTGATGCTACACAACACCAGCAGTGTACACCGCAAGATGCATGCACTGGACACTGTCCTCAGCACGGTGAACTGCAATGTCTGTGCAGTACCAGAGTCCTGATTCACGGCTCACAGGTGCAACCCATCACTGCCAGGTTATACCTCATACCATGCCTGTCGTCCCCTACACATGTAACACACATGGACAGGGGTGGTATCCCAAGGCACCACAGATACACACACCTCCAGGTTGTTGGCACAGCACAAAGCATCAGGGCCTATTCATGTGCAGCTAACAGTGTGTCGGACTGCCTTCTGGTTCATAGCCTGGCACACACAACCCTCCCATACACAGGAAACCCACCTATCCTCCATAACAACACTGGCAATATGACAGTCTCAAGAAATGTCTTTATATGGCTGGACTGCATCCAGCCAAACATTGTGCGTGAGCATTACTGTAGCTACAACACACTAGCTGAAAGGTTCCCAGCATGTGGTCACTGAATTGCAGTGGAATAACATGTTACCACTCCCACAACAGGTGGGAACATGCAGCACCTGTACATCGACTACATGTAGACTATATGGCCCAGACCAGATGTGTATCCCCTGCTGTAGGTATTTTACCATATACAACCCACACTGTATAGACACATACCGCGGCCCTGCACAGTAAGACACAGTCATATTGTTATGCATTGCGAATACCATTTATCCACTCGAGGCACGTGTCAGACATGGTAACTACTGCAGGTCACAGGTATTTATGTGTATGTGTCACACATACATCATGTGTGCATTGCCATTGCTGGTTTAGGCAATGGCATGCATTGTTATGCACAAAGACCCACACAAGGTCATAATGTGTGACACAACCACACGTGGCAGTTGTGGGTTTCCAAAACATACCTATCTGTACTCTGACAATGGTAATAGACCCAGTAGCGGAGCGCACTATTGGCATTACTGGCCAAGTAGCCCCTGTTTGGCTATGCTGATAGTGTGGTGACATCCCCTGTGTTTACTGGGGGAATATGCAGCATCTGGTGTATTGTAGTATTTGCCAAAAGGATCTGTTCTCTCTCACTTGCATTTACACACACCCCATATGCAGCATCTGGTGTATTGTAGTATTTGCCAAAAGGATCTGTTCTCTCACACTTGCAATTACACACATCCCCTGTGCTAACTGGGGGAATATGCAGCATCTGGTGTATTGTAGTATTTGCCAAAAGGATCTGTTCTCTCTCACTTGCATTTACACACAAATATGCAGCATCTGGTGTATTGTAGTATTTGCCAAAAGGATCTGTTCTCTCACACTTGCAATTACACACATCCCCTGTGTTTACTGGGGGAATATGCAGCATCTGGTGTATTGTAGTATTTGCCAAAAGGATTTGTTCTCTCACACTTGCAATTACACACATCCCCTGTGTTTACTGGGGGAATATGCAGCATCTGGTGTATTGTAGTATTTGCCAAAAGGATCTGTTCTCTCACACTTGCATTTACACACACCCCTGTGTTTACTGGGGGAATATGCAGCATCTGGTGTATTGTAGTATTTGCCAAAAGGATCTGTTCTCTCACACTTGCATTTACACACACCCCATATGCAGCATCTGGTGTATTGTAGTATTTGCCAAAAGGATCTGTTCTCTCACACTTGCATTTACACACACCCTACTACCCCCTGTGTTTACTGGGGGAATATGCAGCATCTGGTGTATTGTAGTATTTGCCAAAAGGATCTGTTCTCTCTCACTTGCATTTACACACACCCCATATGCAGCATCTGGTGTATTGTAGTATTTGCCAAAAGGATCTGTTCTCTCACACTTGCATTTACACACATCCTCTGTGTTTACTGGGGGAATATGCAGCATCTGGTGTATTGTAGTATTTGCCAAAAGGATCTGTTCTCTCACACTTGCAATTACACACATCCCCTGTGTTTACTGGGGGAATATGCAGCATCTGGTGTATTGTAGTATTTGCCAAAAGGATCTGTTCTCTCTCACTTGCAATTACACACATCCCCTGTGTTTACTGGGGGAATATGCAGCATCTGGTGTATTGTAGTATTTGCCAAAAGGATCTGTTCTTTCACACTTGCAATTACACCCCCCCTGTGTTTACTGGGGGAATATGCAGCATCTGGTGTATTGTAGTATTTGCCAAAAGGATCTGTTCTCTCACACTTGCAATTACACACATCCCCTGTGTTTACTGGGGGAATATGCAGCATCTGGTGTATTGTAGTATTTGCCAAAAGGATCTGTTCTCTCACACTTGCAATTACACCCCACCCCACACACACACACTTGCAGGATTCATACCCCTACCTAACTATGTCATGACACATGAGAGAGACGCATTAGCGAAGTGCACTATTTGGATTACTAGGAGGTTCCTCTTCTCCGGCTGTACTTATAGGGTGCTGACATCATCAGTGTTTGGAAAGGGTAATGTGCATCATGTAGTGTGATCTCCTGATTGCCAAAAAGAACATGTTTTTCATACAGAATTGCACACACACAAACTCCCCACATCCAAACACACACACACTTGCCATTTGCAGGTTTCAAACTCCTACCTAACTATGTTATGACACTTGAGAGAGACGCTTTAGCAGAGTGTGCTATTCGGATTACTGGGAGGTGTCCCTTCTCCAGCTGTATGTATAGGGTGCTGACATCATCAGTGTTTGGAAAGGGTAATGTGCATCATGTAGTGTGATCTCCTGATTGCCAAAGGGACATCTTTCATACAGAATTGCACACACACAAACTCCCCACATCCAAACACACACACTTGCCATTTGCAGGTTTCAAACTCCTACCTAACTATGTTATGACACTTGAGAGAGACGCATTAGCAGAGTGCACTATTCGAAATACTTGGAGGTTTCTCTTCTCCTACTGTACTTATAGGGTGCTGACATCATCCGTGCTTAGATAGGGGAATGTGCATCCTGTAGAGTGCTTTCACAGTTGCCAAAAGGGACATCTCCCTCACACAGACTTGCACACACACTGGGCAGTTGCAGGATTCAAACCCCTACCTAACTATGTTATGACACTCATGACAGACGCATTAGCAGAGTGCGCTATTCAAATTACTGGGAGGTTTCCCTTCTCCTGCTGTACTTATAGGGTGCTGACATCATCCGTGCTTAGATAGGGGAATGTGCATCCTGTAGAGTGCTTTCACAGTTGCCAAAAGGGACATCTCCCTCACACAGACTTGCACACACATCACACACACACACACACACACACACACACACACACACACACACACACACACACACACTGAGCATTTGCATGGTTCGAACTCCTACCTACCTATATTATGACACTTGAGGGAGATGCATTAGCAGAGCACGCTAACTGAATTACTGGGCATCTGGTCTGCACCTGCAGTATTTATAGGGTGCTGACATCTTTATTTCTACAGAGGTATGTACATCTAGTACTACCTGTCAGGTGGGGATAGCATATATATGCATTTGCAGCCACCTACGTCAGGGTCAGATATGCACATCGCACTGGCAGGTTATGTTCTATACCATGCTTCGTGACCACAGGACCTGTAACACACAACACAACCAGTCCAGAACACCACTCCCACATCCAGGACACACACTTTGCTTCCCTGGGAACAGTGCCGGGATATGCAGGTGTTCACATACACCATTCCAGTTGTTAACATCAGGTACAGGCATATTGTGTGTGAGAACTACTCAGGCCTCTACCACTTTACCCTACAGCCACTACAATTTGTGGGTCCATGTGCTATGGCAGAACCACTCACCACAGCCACATGGGGAATACATATTGCACCTGTCCATCTGCAACATGGGTACTCACTGTTCCACACCAGAGGTAGACCACCATTGTTGATATCTGACCATACCCACCTTTCCCTGGACATCCATATCCCATCCCCACCCCAGGCAAGGTTGTCACTGCAAACAAACTGTATTTAGCACAAGCATACTCTACACTTGTGAAGACTGGGGTGGGCGACTTCAAAGGACCCATGCTGGGGACTATACTGGCCACTCTGCATAATCCTTGACAATTGCATTCTATGAGCATGTGTAAGGTTTGCATTGATCATGCTATCCCACATATACCCATGACTGCTCCACAACAAGACACCTGTCAGGTGTACACCAGCCATATATGAGCCGTCCAACAGACAGAGTGAGCTAATACATTGCAGAGCTGTAGCCCACAGAGGGAGGACATCTGTGAACAGTACCGCACGACACTTCATTCCCACATAATCATCACAACACAGTGTTGACAGTGGAATTGTCCAGACAATGCAGATAGGGCTCCCCTCAGTCTGTTATTGATGCCCACTTACTGTTAGAGGTCCTCAGCAACCCTCTTCCAGCACACACCAACAACATGGCTGTGGCTTAGCACATTCAAACCCTGGGATCTCCACTGTGCCCCTGCTTGACAGAGGCACAGCTCACTAACCTCACACGTTGCCTTATGTGACCTACTTTACAGTGGCACAGTAGCCTACTGTACTGGGGATGCAGATGCCAAGCACACTCTGGCTAAGCTGTCATTCCCTAGGGCAACAAGCCTAGTATTGACCTCTACACCCATATGTTCAATTGTCAGATGCACAATATTTGTTGTGCTGTTAGACTGTTTGCAGGTCTTTATTGCCATAGCATTCCCTGTTCCTATGAACAACTTGTGTATCTGTGGAAGATGTTTGAATATGAGGGCGATCCACTATATCACTTATGTCTCTGTAGTCATTTACTGTGTGCACTGGGCAGATTGCTGTGTTGTGGTTGGTTCCTGGAATGACACATACAAATACCAGATATGTGTGGCCAACTGCTAAACGGAGATATGGCCTAAGTGTGTGAGCATGCCCAGTTCAGCCTTTCCATGGCATGTTGTCTGACATATGCCTCATTTATCAAAGTGTGCGCATGCCCAGTGTGAGCTTTCCATATGTTGAACTCTGAAGTCCACCACATATTTGGGTGTGTGTGAACTTCAACAATATCTCACGTTTATGGTTGTGTGTTGGGTGTCATGTTGTGTACTAACTGGCCAACTGCTTCGTGTCTGCCACAACAGGGATTATACTGTGCCTGCAGGGATTGCATGGGATACTTTGCATACAGTTGTCAACATCCTTTCATAATGACCTAACACTGTAGTACCGTATAGTGTACTGGTTCAGTACTTTCACTGTGGTGGACAGTATCCTGGGCTTTAGTCCTATCACTGCTTGACATCTTCATAGTGAGCACAACAGACTGTGTAGGGGCCAGTTGTGCACATATGACCATGTTGCATTATGTTCAGATATGGACTACCTACACCAGGCTTGTCCAACATTGGTAGTGTATTCCACAACATAGGTGGACATTGGCAAACACTAGCGATGTTCCCTAGGCCATTTCTGATGCTAGTCACAGAGTGTGTTTGTCCTTGCACACACATTGTAACTGGAGTTTGCCATGACATATGTCATGGTTAGTATACTGTGCCTCCGTCTACCTCTGACATAACAGTGATACCCAGGGTTAACCTACCATCTCCCATCCACTCATCGGGATTCCTCTTGAGGGGTGTCGATAGGTGACTCTCTGGCTAACCTGTACTGGGAGTTTACTCAAGAGTGCGGGTGCCTTCTGTGTTATGGATCATTCTGTACAGCTTGTCCTATGTATGTCAGTGCTGGGGTTCAGGTCTCTCATGTGCATAGCTCACTGCCATTCAGATTGTACAAGGTGCAGCATGTTCATTGATTCCAGCTTGGACATGGCTTCATACATCAGGCACAGCTTGCCTCTGGGTGGGCAGTATGGCAGTGTGTGGAGCTGCAGTTTGTTTACTCAGGCAACACATGGCATCTGTTCATGCTCTTTGCTACTCCTGGTGGGGTACTGTTGTGGACTTTACAGTTGATGGAGGTGTCTGCTGAGGTATATCCCACAGGGGCTATTGTAGTCAATTGTGACGCTGATGAAGGATGACTGCAGAGCCACAGTGACCTCCCCTTATCTACATCTGACAACCTTCATGATTGGGTGGGTATATGGTATGTTTCTCTGAACACTACAGCCACATGTTTGTCCAGTGCAGGATATCTATCACCTTGTGTCCCCAGGTCTCTCATTACATGTTAGGTTCGTAATGGGTTAACACCTGTGTGGTAATTTGTGGGCACTTACTGTATATCCACGGTGGTTGTCTATACACAGTTCTGCAATTAGCTTGCTGACATGGCTATGGCTCCAGTTGTCTGTTTCTAGGTGGCCCTTTTGTGGGTTGCTTGTGTCAGCTGGGGGTCGGATATGGTGGGCTGTTTGTACTCCTCTGCATACATGTTCAGTCACAGTCCTTCCATGTTGGCCTGTACCTATGGGACATATATATGGAACGGGGGTCCCAGGACCAAGCCTTGTGGGATGCCACTCATATCTGCTTTGTAGTCTGACATGGATGCAGCATGTCTGACCATGTCAGTTCTGTCCTTGGTCTGGTTTGCAACCCTCTACTGACATAGGGGTATATATTTAAGCTGGTGAACATATCCATACTGAACTCGTAGGGTATTGTCTGGAAGCATATGCGGTCCAGCTACGCTGTGTGGACCACATTGCCCTCATCAATGACCTTAATGACTGTTTCAAATGGGTCAAACATGTTTAGGGCAGGATCTGCAGTTACGACAGCCACACTGTGTAGGGTCCAGTATCAGTAGGTCCACGATAGCTTTATGTCTGCGGTACATACTGATCCTTTCCATAGCTGTGCAGACCAAGCTTGTCAGGATCCTGGGGTGGTAGTTTGCAGTATCCATTCAGGCAACACCTTTGTTGTGAAGGACCACTGTTGTTGTACACTGCTCTTTGGGTACATATCCTGTGGTAAGGCTGACATTGGGCAGTAGTGTGATTTGGCATTCCATTATTCTTGGAGTCCATGTTGGCCTCAGCCCAGGACACCATCACATACCTTTGCTGCTGTGTGTTTTGCTTTGCAGATGATGGCTGTTACCTCAGCATCTGCAATGTCAGGGTCCAGCAGTCTGCTGGGATAGATATTTTGCATTCTGGGGGGGGGGGTTGCACTGAACCTGTCAGGTTGTATGTTGGCAATATGTGTGTGTGTTTGGTATGTTGTTTGTAATATCTGTGTGATTCAGAGCATATCTGTGAATTCCCAACATGGTTCCTACCATCAGTTAAGTAAGCCTTGTGATTATCCTTAGTGTCCTGTACAATTTGTATCTTCATAGGTTCATGGGTTCATACTAGGCTATCCACCCTAGGGCATTAGTAAGCCAAGCCAGAGTGTGTGTGTCTTTCGCCACCCCTTGCTATGTGACTATTATGGCCATTTATGATTTTCTTTACTGTGCCTCTGTCTGGACGTGACACAGTGAAGACCCCAGTGTACATGTACGATCATCCATCCACTTGGCAATATTCCTGTTGAGGGGTGTCAGTGAGGGGCTCTGCCTAACATGGATTGGGATCCTGTTTCTGGGTGTGGGGAGCCTCTGGGTTATGTATCTGTCCCTCCAGCACATCCTATTTCATTATGTGTTGAGGCTGACATCTGTCACTCTCACAGCTCCAATGGCTTTGATTTCCTGTGGTGGAGCATGTCCATTACTCCTGTGTTGGACATGGCCTTGTACAACAGACATACAATGCCTCTGTGTAGGCAGTCTGTGACTGCATTCAGCTGGGGTGTCTACAGCCAGGCAGCATATGACATATATTTGACACCCTTTATCCTCTTGGTGGGGTACCTTTGAGGTCTTCGAACCGCAGCAGGTGTCAGGTGCGGTACATTCCATATGAGTCATTGTACTAGATTATGGGTCTGATAAGGGAACAGTACAGGGCACAGTGACCTCTGTTGATGTAGATGTGAATCCTTTCATGATACGGTGTCCAATATCGACAGTCTTCCTAGCCACATTGGCATTGTGAGTGTCACATGACAGGTTACTGTCGACTTGTGTCCCTAGGTCCCTGATTACTCCTTGCATACATAATGGTTTACCACCTATGTGGTAATTTGTGAGTACCTTGTCTGGTATTTGGTGGGACATTCATACTGTCCAGTGTCTTCAGGATGTCTGGGTGGGGTTCTTGTGTGTGAGAGTGTGGTCTGTCGCATGCTACAGACTGTACAGCAGTTTTGACTACACTTAGGTGCACATGGGTGGTCTCCGCTGCTTCGTGCATTGTCAGTTACCTGGCGATATGGGTGTCTGTGCTGCATATGGATACTCCCCTCCTTTGATGTTTTGGTCCAGGTGTTGGGGCCATAACGCATGATATGTGGTATAACCTGGTAGTGCTGGTGTGCTATCAGTAGGCTTGCAGCAGGCTTCTGTCACTGCACAGACATCGATGTTCTCCATACTGGGAAGTGCCTCAGGGGCATGCATATTGCAGTTTACACATCTGGCATTGGTCAGCATTACCCTTATGTTTCTTACCACTTATGTTTTCTAGGGTGGTGGGTTAGTCTTTTGGCCTTGCCTACATGGCTCTATGGAGGTGGCAAAGGCCTTATCCAGTATCCAGACGCCCAGGGTAACAGGTGCAAGCCATCCCTGGAACAGCAGCATGGCTTGTCATGCATGACATCTCAAGCAGACAGACATTAGACCCTCTTGGACTGACAGCTGTAACTGTGCCACCTGTTAAAGCTGATCATTCTGTGTTTGTACTGTGGCATCATTCTTGGTGAGGGTTGGATGCTGCAACCGGCCAGTGTCATACCGGCCTGGGGTACATACTCAGAGAGCTCATCCATGTCTCTTTTCATGTAGTCCAGGGAGGTACATCTCAGGTCATTCACACCAGCATGGACAATGAGTGCATCATATTTCTGCTTGCTTTGGGGTGACCTGCGTACTTGTGTTATGTGGCATATTGTGGCAGCCTACAGGCAGCTTACTGTACCCTTTCCCTTGTTCAGTCTGGTGAGTGGGACAGCAGTGTGTCTGCCTATACAGACACCTATTACAACTGTATCAGGCATGTTGTTTCTCCTTCTGGCCTGTAACTGTTTGGCACACCAGCTTTGTGTACTATGTGTTGCATGTGCTATGTTTGGAGGTTGTGGTTGCTTGGGATCTGCTTTGGAGGCTTCTGTTGGTGTGGTGTGTTTGTAATTAGGGCCTCCAGGAATGTTTTTCTGTGTTTATGTGTTTGGTTTACAGTTGTGATAGGTCTATGTGGGACTGGGTTTGTGGTGTATGTGGTTACCTTCTCCTCCTGACTAGTTTTGACAGTACTGAGTTGGGGGAGCTCAGCCTCCGGTTTGGATAAATGGTTGTATCTCTCACATATATTTGTATTTATTGGGGGGAGTTGTGGGTTGTCTGTGGGGCAGGTGTCGCATTGCCTCTGGATTCACAGATTCTACTTGTTGTGGCTGGCCTTAGTGGATTGTATGTGTGGACATATTTTATTGCCATACTACTGATCAGTGATTACTTCCCTTTTTATGTTTGCTCTATCATGTAGTAGCTTCCTCATTCTCTTGCATGGTTTGGTAATGGCTGGAGTCCAGCATGCCAGATGCCTGCGTGTATGGCATTGTGTCTTGTTGTTATTTGTGATTGCATACTCCAAGCATTCCTGGCTGTGTTCATGGAATGCCTGTATAACATGTTCTGCGGTGTGTCCCATATTTTGCATTTGCACAGGGCCTTTCGTGGATTCCACATCGGTTTGGAGAGGTGCAACCTATGCTTTACACATGTTTTTCACTGTGGTTTTCTGGCCAGGGACTGTGGTCAGGATGTGTATATCCAGTGTGATTACTCTATGGTCTGGTCTTACCAGTGAGGGATACACTTCTCATCTTGCCATCCAGTACACATGTTGCTGATTATCACATCCAGTATGCTTACCTCTTGTGGGAGTGGTACGTTGTTCCTGGGCATTTTGGTTTATGGATTCTGGGAACTTTTCTCCTACTGTGTTGGTGCTAGTATAATGCTCCCAGTGTATGTCTGGGTATTTTCAGTCAAGCAATATAATGTGGTTTGGGGGCTTGATATATTCATGTATTCCAACATAGGCCAGGTGCAGTTCCTGGTATTAGGACAGTAGTCTGCAGCAGGCTATATACTGGGAGGCGGTTTTAGCCATTGGTATTTGACCATGGCTAATCCATGCTGCTTCTTGTTGTGGTACCAACATGGGGTGTGGTTATCCTTGACATTTATTGCTAGTCACCCTCCTTTTGTAGCTTGTTCCATGTTTTGCAGCTGTACAGCACAGTATGAGGTGTAACCTGGTAGTGTTAGGGTGCTGATGTGAGCCTTGACCCAGTTTTCTATTACAGGACTGATATCAACATTCTCCATACTGTGTGCGTTTACACTGCACATCTTGCTGTTTAGACTTCTGGCATTGGGTAGCATTACATCTAGGTTCCTATCCCTTGTGGTACCTATGAAGGTGGGTTTGTGTTTTGAGACTTACCTATTCAGGGCATGCTGTGGGTACTGACAGCCTTTGCCAGTATCCATGGGGCCTGGACTGATAGGTGCATGCCACCTAGCAGGTGGTGCATCATGTCATGCTCCGCATGTCTTCCCAGGCTGAAACACATTGGCTCCCCTTTGACTAACTGCATTACTTCAGCCAGTTATTGCAATTGATCATCCCATCGTCATTTTGTGGCTTCATGCTTGGTGAGGGTGGATGTTAGTCAGGGTCCTCAGGTGTGCATATAGTACATGGTGTTACATTACTTAACACATGGCATTCATGCCTCAGGTGGTGCTGCAGGGCTGCCTCTGTCGGATGCGCATATTACACTCCCTGTACATGTTTGTGAGCAGGTCATGTCATTTTAGGCATCCCTGTTATTATTTGAGTGAGTCAGAGGGGTATCATTCCCAGGGTTCCTACTGAGCCAGTGTATGTGCTATGCGTTGCCTCTTTGCCAAGGCCAGGGCATACTGGGCACGCCTCCTTCTGCCTACTGGGGCAGGCTCAGGTTGTTCCTCCTCCGAGTCACGCTCTGCCTGTGATGGCCTTGGCAATGGTGGGGGCTGTTTGGCCCAGCCCTATGCTGGTCCTGCTGCAGCTGTTTTGCAAGATCATATTATGTACCATAGCACATACCATGACAATTTGGGTACATGTAGTTGGTGTGTACTGTAAGGCTCCACCAGATGTGTCCAGACACGGAACCGTGACTTGAGCAGCCCAAACACACACTCTATTACATTACGTGTTTGTGCGTGTGCCTCATTATGGCGTTCCTGTTCAGGTGTGTGTGCGTTTCTGATGGGTGTCATCAGCCACGGCTCCAGTGCATAACCTGCATCCCCACTAGGTGTCCGTGTGGGATGTCCCCATTGGCAAATGTCTGGTACAGCTCGTCAAATGCCAGATGTGGGAATCATGGTAGCTCCCAGGGCAGCCAGCACACACATTCATTATTATGCCCTGGGCATCACACACGACCTGGCAGTTGATGGAGGAAGCCCTTGCGGTTAATGTAGGCCCTACCCGCTCACCGGCTGGTGCTTTGATGCGTGCAGTCTATTGCACCCACTACCTCAGGGTATTCCGCTATTTGCTGGAAGAGGCATATTGCTGGCCAATACCTCACGGGCATTGGGGAAATATACATGATCACCGACATGTGCTGACATGGCATCCAGGAACTGGTGCAGTACCCTGGAGGCTGATGCCTGTGATATCCCCATCATATCACCAGTTGGTCTTTGGAAGGTACCTGTTGCTAGTATTCTTAGGCCAACACATACCTTGGTTTCCACTGGGATGGGTTCCCCTCTGTTGGTTCTGTGTGTGAGGCATGGCCTGCACAGCTCAACTATTTGCTGCAGGAGCTCTCTGTCCACTCTATAGCGCTCTACTATCTCCAGCTCATGTAACCCGTGGTAGGTGACCCTGGGCCTGTACACTCTTCTCCGTCTCCTCACTGTGGGTTGTCTGGCACCATCTGCATTGTCACCACCCTCAGCAAGTCGCCTATGTCTCATTATGACAGCTATGGCAGCCCCTAACATTTCTGCTCTGAGTTCAGCTTTTCAGTTTTCACTTCTAATAGCTTACTCCTGTCTTGCAGTGTCTCTTGAGAGAAACATCCTGCACTGCTGTTTGCAGAGTTTTAAGTGCTGGGCTGGGCTACTATTCTGCCTGTGTAATTGCCTGCTTCTAATTGTTTTCACCTGCTAGCTCCAGCAGTATTCCCTGCTAGCTTCCTACTAATTCTGTTGCTTCCTTTTTCCTTTCTGTTTCCTCAGGGGAGCAGCGTGCATACCAGCAGAAACGCTCACAGTGGCTTACACGCTGGCACACATGCTTACATGGTTCAGGATCTGCCTATTCGGGTTAAAACGCAGCACACTGCAAACAGTCTTACAAGTCTGCCAACAGGCTCCCACATGCTCAGTCTGCCCTAAACACGCGCACACCAGCGCAAACAGTGTTAAACATCTACCAACATGCTCCCGCATGCTCAGTCTGCCTTACACGCACACTGCCCTACTCGCGCTTCATGGCGGCACTGCGCATGATGACGACCAGCAAGAAACTTTGGTGTAAGTAACAGTGTACACCTTCCATTTCTTGACTTTCCCATGCTTATCTTGTGGCACTCCTCTTTCCTGATCTGTGTCTGTCATCTGTCATGTTACACTGACCTCCAATGAACTGCATTTCTTTCTACCATTCCCCCTGTGATGTCACCTATCTCCTACTCTATTCCTCCCCTTATGTATCTCTTACACTACTCAGACTGTGCTCATTTGCTATGTGACTGTGGGATTCAGTATCCTAACCCTCATTTACATGAGATTGCCTACTAATGCTTAGTTACATGTCTTAGACGCAGCTTCCCCTTAGCAACCACTACACGGTGGCCATGTTGTTTTTGGTCTGCTGGTCCCTGCATTGTCATTCCATGTATTGCATAAAACCCACATTTGTGGGTTTATAACCTTCATTTTATGTTTTATACAGTGCAGCCCGTTTGCGGGGCTGCGCTGCGTTTAAACATCGGCGTCGCTGAAAAAAAATTATATTTTTAATTTTTGCATCGGGTTACCTTGCCAATGGCCACATATTTGGCCATTGGCATGCTGCTGACACATATGCACCCTTTATTTGGAGCTGACATGGCTCCGTTGTGATTTTGCAGAAACGTGCTCAGTTGTCAACTGAGTACATTTCTGCTAAAACGTCTCTTACGGGCTGGTTTCTGCTTCGTGGATCGCTAATATACCTCATTTGCATACCTTTCGGCTGCAAGTGAGGTATTTAGCATATCCACGCCAGTCCGTAAGAGGCGTTTAGCTGGTCTCTTACATGGAGTTTCGGGTTGTTCCTGGATCGCGAGGCTTGCATGGAGTGTTACACGTCTCTTACACTCCGTGCAAGCCTTCGTGAATCCTGCCCTGTATAAATGGGTTTAATCTTTTTTCAGGTTATAGGATCCATAGTGAGAAGGTAGTTTGTGCTCACTTCAAAAGGTGTGCTCATATCATAGAAAAACCAGAAAACAAAACTGACTGTAGCTTTGCTTTATTTGGTTTATGACTAAAAATTTGAATTTATGTTCTGGATGTGTAGTACAATGCCTAGCAAGAGCATTGTCATCCTTATTTTTGGCAATGGCATAGCAGTGCTCATAAATCCGATCCCGCAGTCGTCTATCAGTTTTGCCCACATAAAGTGAGGGGCATTTTGAGCATTGAGCCAGATAGACAACTGCCTTCGAGTTACAATCACAACATGTACTAACTTGAAAGGTTTCTTCTCTGATGTTAAACCTTTCTGATGTGTTTATGTACGAACAATATTTACAGTTTCCACATTTTGTCGTACCTCTTTTTGATTTTCTCTTTTTAAGATTTGTTTCTACCAACATTTTCAGGTTGTGGCCCCTTCTATATGTAATTATTGGACTGCAGTTGGAAATATGTGCTAGACCTTTGTCTAGTGACAGGAATCGCCAGTACTTTTTCACTATACTACCTATGTTTGGTGCCTCAATACAATAGGTAAATGTGAATGCAGTATTAAAGTTACCCCTGTTCTTAGCCACCAAGTTCATGGATTCTTGTGTAATACTAGTCATATCTAACTGGGAAGTCTGCTCAGAGTTAATGTTAGTGTTGTTCTCTGGGCTGGTATTGGTTCTGTCTTTAGAGTTTAAAATTGGTGAATAAATTCCCTTACTTCTTTTTTCAGTGACTTCCTTGAAAATACCTTGTAGGAATGAGTCTGGGTACCCTCTGTTTGTAAACATGTCAAATAACAGGTTACATTCTTCATTGAACTCCTGGTCCATTGTTACCATTCTTGCAGCCCTGACTAGTTGCCCCTTGACAACTGATTTCTTCTGATGGTGGGGGTGCATACTTGTAAAATGTAGGTAGTTGTTACAGTGGGTTTCCTTCCTGTGAATTTTAGCAGTGTACTTGTCTAGATGTTTGGTCAAACATACATCTAGAAAGTTAATTGTTGTTAACTGAAAGTTTTTTGTGAACCTTAGAAAATGGGTGGTTGAGGTAAGGTAGTCAACTAGTTGCTCTGCAAGCGGTTCGTCCCCCTTGATGATGATAAAAATGTCGTCTAAGAACCTTTTATAGCAAAGTATTTTATTCATCCAAGTGCTGTTAAATAGGTGTTCATTTTCCCAATGGGCTAAAACCAGGTTTGCAAAGCTTGAACCCATAGGGGAGCCCATGGCTACTCCTATCTTTTGTTTAAATAGCAAACCTTCAAAGTGGATGAAGTTATTTGCCAAGATTATATCTAATAGTTGTTCAATTAGAAGACATTCATTGTCATCTGCTCCTTTACTTCTGATAAAATCAGTTACCCATTCAATTCCAGTTGTGTGTGGAATACAGGAGTAAAGCTCACAAATGTCAATTGTTAAAAAATTTCCAAGTTTGTTAAATGGTGTGTTCTGAATATGTTCTAAAAAAGACCAGGAGTCTTTGAGAATCTGTGTTTGAAGGCCCACATATTTTTTAAGAATGCAGTCCACTAGTTTTGCAGCTGGATAAGTGATAGACTGCCTTGCATCTACCAAAGCCCTGAAAGGTGGAATCAACACATTTTTGTGTAGCTTTGGTATACCAAAAATCTTAGGTATTCTAGGCGCCAACATGGTAATATAGGCGTGTTGATGGATATCTATAATACCATCAGTGTATAAATCACTGAAAAACATTTTTATTCTATTGTATGCCTGGTTGAGTTCATTTCTACTCGTTTCCTCATATGTCTCACTCCTTAAAATAGAACGCATAATGTTGGAATAATCACTGTTGTAAAGTACTGCTAACCCCCCACCTTTGTCAGGTTTCATGAGTCTCAAAGGTAGCTGCCTAATAAGGTTCAATGAGTTAGTTTCTTCCTCAGACATATTTACTACAAGGTTTTTATTGTGGGGGTATTTAGCTATGTCTCTAAATTCACTAATACACAAGTGTTCGAACATGTTCAAGGTGTCATTATGGGGTGGATTGTATGTGCTAGCTATCCTGAGTTCGCTTGTGTTATAGCTGTTATTACCAAACATAATATTTAAGTTTAATTTACGTGTGAACAATTTGAAATCAATAATTAGTTCAGTAATGTCACATCTTTTTGCAGGTACAAAAGTCATTCCTTTAGCAAACAATTCCACCAGGTTAGAGTCAATATGACACTCAGTATAGTTGTAAATTTTGAAGTCATTTTTAGTATTTGGTATGATCTCATACAAGTTTAATCCTGGTGTTGGTTGTTGCTCCTGGTATTGTATCTCCGTCTCTGGTCTTGGGGGGGGGTTGGTTTTCCAGTTGTTCCCCCTCCCCCCCTGGTAGTTTTTTTGACCACCTTGATTTTGCCTACTATTGTTACCTTGCTGGGAAGATTGATTCATTTCAGGAACATGGTTTGTATCTTCAAAAATTTCATCTTCCGTGTTCATATACTCAGAAGATGTTGCATAAGCATTAGTAGTTATTCTAGAAGTACCATGCCTGAATTTGTTCTTTGATGATTTCGGGTAATTGGACCCGTTAGCTTTGGGTATAGTATTGTTGTTGTTGGGCGGTTTGGGAAACGCTTCCCCCTCCCTATAGGCATTGAGGTCCCTTTGTAGTTTTTTCAGTTTGTTTCCTTTTAATTTGACCATTTGTTGGGAGATACTATTTAGTGTTCTTTCAAATTCATATTTGTATCTGCTAAACTCTAAATCACTTTTAATTTCGTTTTCCAATACAGTAGTTTCGTTGTTAAGGTCTTCCAATGAGATGGTGTAATGTTTAATCATACACCTCAATGTTTCCAACCCATGGTTGTTGTACAAATTCGTCAAGTCATTAAAGAAGTCAGACCCATAGACAAGGCCAGTGGGGTAAGAAAAGTGCCTAAGGCCTTTCGGCACTATTTTCTCCTGCACACATCTGTTTAGATAATTTAATTCTAAATGTAACTTCTTAGCCTTAAATAGTTTATTATCAAAAGTCTTTAATTTTTCACTCAGGTTTACAGTATTCATACTGTTATTAGTTTGCACAGTACCTGTAATCTGGTTGTCCATGTTTAGTTCCGTGTTCAACCACGACCTGATGTTAAAGTTGTTGTCAAGGTTTATTGAACTCCGTTCTCTAGGTACTGTGCGTTCCACAAACTGTCCCTGTTCGTTTTGTAAGGATCCGTGCCCCTCAGGATGTTGTTGGTTGCCACTGTAAATGTGGGTAGGTGATGCAGAAACCCTCGTGCGTCCGCTGGAGTTGGTGTTAGTGACACTATCAACCTTCTCCGATAAGCGGTCCAAACGAATGTTAATTAAATTTAAAAGTTGGGTCAAGTTACCCTGCGATAGGTCCTGGTCCCCTTCTTCTTCCATCACGTAGCGTTGGTCGACTAAAACTGCAAGCAAAAGAGTAACACAAACTGATGAACCAAAAATGGCCAAACGCCAGTGAACGAAGTTGAAGTGTAGGAAGCACCAAAGCAGAATCCACAATCATGAAAAGGTGTAAAATCCAAAATGGTTTATTAGCACTCAATAACGTTAAACACTAAACACTCCAAGTGTTTTTCGTCCCAGCCAATGCCGGAACTTCTTCAGACAACCACTTCCTGTTAAAACTACTACTTTTATACCAAACATTAAATATGTTAATTTAATTAAGTAAATAAAAGGTGTATTGTCCTGTTAATTCTTGAGTAAGTAAAGTTCAGCAACAGTGGTGTTCAACCCTTCACAGTAAACAGTGTTACATAAACATGCGAAAGGTGGGCACTAAGCAGCACCGCTAAATCTAAAGTTGTGTATTCAACAAAAAACACCAAACATTAGATCGTGGTATGATTTTCCACTCAAGGAAGTAAAACCCATTAGTGAACACACACAGTAGTTGTAGCAAGTTGCTAGCGCTTTACAGCGCACCTCGCATTTGCGTGCACGCACAGGTACAAGCACTTGCCATAATCATTTCCCTACCTCACTCTACTGGCAATCCATAAACCGTTGGTTTTAGCATCAATGTGCCAAGTTTTCACTAAGCTTATAGTGATATAAAGTACCCATACTAGCTAAGGCTACTTGTAATTATAGTAAAGGAATAAGTGTTACAATAGGGTAACATCAACATATATTTATATTTTTTTATTATTTATTAAGTACCTTTTAATCTTATACTAAGCTAGTATGGGTACTTTATATCACTATAAGCTTAGTGAAAACTTGGCACATTGATGCTAAAACCAACGGTTTATGGATTGCCAGTAGAGTGAGGTAGGGAAATGATTATGGCAAGTGCTTGTACCTGTGCGTGCACGCGAATGCGAGGTGCGCTGTAAAGCGCTAGCAACTTGCTACAACTACTGTGTGTGTTCACTAATGGGTTTTACTTCCTTGAGTGGAAAATCATGCCACGGTCTAATGCTTGGTGTTTTTTGTTGAACATATGACTTTAGATTTAGCGGTGCTGCTGTGCCCACCTTTCGCATGTTTATGTAACACTGTTTACTGTGAAGGGTTGAACACCACTGTTGCTGAATTTTACTTATTCAAGAATTAACAGGACAATACACCTTTTATTTATTCAATTAAATTAACATATTTAATGTTTGGTATAAAAGTAGTAGTTTTAACAGGAAGTGGTTGTCTGAAGAAGTTCCGGCATTGGCTGGGACGAAAAACACTTGGAGTGTTTAGTGTTTAACGTTATTGAGTGCTAATAAACCATTTTGGATTTTACACATTTCATGATTGTGGATTCTGCTTTGGTGCTTCCTACACTTCAACTTCGTTCACTGGCGTTTGGCCATTTTTGGTTCCTCACTGTGGGTTGTCTGGCACCATCTGCATTGTCACCACCCTCAGCAAGTCGCCTATTTCTCATTATGACAGCTATGGCAGCCCCTAACATTTCTGCTCTGAGTTCAGCTTTTTCAGTTTTCACTTCTAATAACTTACTCCTGTCTTGCAGTGTCTCTTGAGAGAAACATCCTGCTCTGCTGTTTGCAGAGTTTTAAGTGCTGGGCTGGGCTACTATTCTGCCTGTGTAATTGCCTGCTTCTAATTGTTTTCACCTGCTAGCTCCAGCAGTATTCCCTGCTAGCTTCCTACTAATTCTGTTGCTTCCTTTTTCCTTTCTGTTTCTTCAGGGGGGAGCAGCGTGAATACCAGCAGGAACACGCTCACAGTAGCTTACACGCGGGCACACATGCTTACACGGTTCAGGTTCTGCCTATTCGGGTTAAAATGCGTGCACACTGGCACAAACAGTCTTACAAGTCTGCCAACAGGCTCCCACATGCTCAGTCTGCCCTACACGTGCGCACACCAGCGCAAACAGTGTTAAATATCTACCAACATGCTCCCACATGCTCAGTCTGCCTTACACGTGCGCACACTGCCCTACTCGCACTTCATGGCGCGCACACGTGCGCATGCACGACCAGCAAGAAACTTTGGTGTAAGTAACAGTGTACACCTTCCATTTCTTGACTTTCCCATGCTTATCTTGTGGCACTCCTCTTTCCCTGATCTGTGTCTGTCATCTGTCATGTTACACTGACCTCCAATGAACTGCATTTCTTCCTACCATTCCCCCTGTGATGTCACCTATCTCCTACTCTATTCCTCCCCCTTATGTATCTGTTACACTACTCAGACTGTGCTCATTTGCTATGTGACTGTGGGATTCAGTATCCTAACCCTCATTTACATGAGATTGCCTACTAATGCTTAGTTACATGTCTTAGACTCAGCTTCCCCCCTTAGCAACCACTACACGGTGGCCATGTTGTTTTTGGTCTGTTGGTCCCTGCATTGTCATTCCTTGTATTGCATAAAACCCACAGTTGTGGGTTTATAACCTTCATTTTTATGTTTTATACAGCGCAGCCCGTTTGCGCGGGGCTGCGCTGCGTTTAAACATTGGCGATCGCCGAAAAAAAAAATTATATTTTTTTAATTTTTGCATCGGGTTACCTTGCCAATGGCCACATATTTGGCCATTGGCATGCTGCCTGACACATATGCACCCTTTATTTGGAGCTGACATGGCTCCGTTGTGATTTTGCGAAGCGTGCTCAGTTGTCAACTGAGTACATTTCTACAAAACGCTCTTACACGGGCTGGTTTCTGCTTCGTGGATCGCTAATATACCTAATTTGCATACCTTTTGGCTGCAAGTGAGGTATTTAGCATATCCACGCCCAGTCCGTGTAAGAGACGTTTTAGCTGGTGTCTTACATGGAGTTTCGGGTTGTTCCTGGATCGCGAGGCTTGCATGGAGTGTTACACGTCTCTTACACTCCGTGCAAGCCTTCGTGAATCCTGCCCTGTATAAATGGGTTTAATCTTTTTTCAGGTTATAGGATCCATAGTGAGAAGGTAGTTTGTGCTCACTTCAAAAGGTGTGCTCATATCATAGAAAAAAAACCAGAAAACAAAACTGACTGTTTAGGACTTAGAACTAAAATTAAAATTAAGCAAACTGTGGTATACCTCATTTGTATTTACTAGACTCCAAACAGCAGTCCTAAAGACATGTCAAAACTAATCGAGTTAATACATCTAACAGTTTGTTACAATGTAGTTGGAATAATGACATCTTCAGCAGTGTCACAGGAGGTATATTTCTGACTTATTTAAAAGTCAAACATCTCACCCAAATTGTTGTCTTGTTTGCTAGGAGTGGCTGTATTCCTGATATTTGTGTATCTCATTTAGCGTTATTTTGATTATGTATGTGACATGTGTCCACCACCATGCAGTAATCATGTTGTAATATGGTATATATATGATATGTGCCCACTAGCATGCAGGAATCATGTTGTAATATGTTATGTATATGACATCTGCCCACTACCATGCAGTAATCATGTTGTAATTTTCTGTGAAATGGGGACCAAATTTATTTGTTCTCTGTCTGAAAACAATGCACTTTGAAAGAAGAGGTTTTGGCTAAAGCTAACCATCATACAGAGATTAACTTATTTAAAAAAATGGAACTGACATAATGAACAGCAGGGATGCAGCAATGAAGAAATCGGACAATCTTTTAAGCAAGAAATTTGCCAAACCATAAAGCAGAAAAAAAAGATTGCTAGAACTGTTTCTAAGGGTTTGTATTTTACGCTTACCTTATAAAATTGAAAAGGAAAGATTATAAGAAATGCATATCACATGGAATCACTGGCTATAAGGATAAATATAATAAGCTATATAAAGAGGTAAAAATAACTGCCAGACAAAAAAGAGAGAACATGGAATTTACTTGGTAAATAAATGTGGTGAAGACCAAAGATTTTTTTCAGGTTTGCAAGGACTACTAAATCTAATAATAACATTCCATTTCCACTGTTGTATCCAGGACAAATGGTTGACAGTGTTGATTTTCAGTGATTGCAGAGGATGTGCATTTAAAGAGTCTCTACTATAAAAATATACAACTACTTTCTTCATTGGGATTATGGCTTCATCTGATAATATGTTTATAACTCCATAAAATGTGGAATAATTGAAAGCCTGAAAGTAAATAAAGCTGCAGGCCATGACATGATCATTAATCAGGATCTTAAAATCCTAGTTAATATAGTAGTATCTCTAGATTACCCGTTATGAGTTTTAAGAAAGAAAAAGATTCTAGAAGACCGGAAAAGAGTTATTAGAAGGGTTAAGTATAAAACAAGGGCGAGAGATCTCTGCTGACAAACTATAGATTTATTAGTTTCTTGTCTGACACTTATGAAAAATATAGAATAACTGCTATTAGACAGGATGTTACTGCAATTAAGAGACTGCTGTGGTTAATGTCTTCCAGCATGCATAGACTGGCCATAAACCAACTGTCACCTACCACCTGGACTTCACTACACATGTTCTTACTCCCTGGGAGACTAATCTCTGGATAGATAATATTTGTATTAATCTTTCGTAGCCATTTGACTCTATTAATCATAACTTACTTCTTCCCACGTTAAAAAATATAGAACTCGAGACTCACTTAATAATGTTGATTCACATTTGGTTTATAAACAGGTTTTGGGCTGTTGAAATTGAAAAGAGTTAGATCAAACTGATATTCCCTTTCTCATAGTATCCCACAAGGTTCTCTCAGGTGTACATCTCTTTATATCTTATCAGTTTGCCTTTGATTCATGCATTTTTATAACATTTATGCAGACAACATCAAGATCAAGAAGTCTGGCACAAGAATGATGTCATTACCTTTCAAGAGTCTTTAGAGTCACAGGTTCATAGGTCACTACTAGGCTAATGACCCCAGGGAACACTTTTAAGCCAACTATGCTTTCCAAATTCATCTGACAAGTTTTGACTGACAAGTTTAACCCTAAGGTTATTTTAAGGTTATTTTAAGGTGTATATGTAGGTTTGGGTATAGGTGGTCAAGCATTTGAATTATAAACCAGGGCCAAAACAAATTATATGCTAATAAATTTTGGTGGCCAACAGCCAGAAAAAGTTTAAATTTTTTAAGATCTTGAGGTATTAAATAATGAGAAGCTTACGTTCACCAAGTATATTTTGGAATTAAGAAGCTTAGACTCTTGAAGGCTAGCCTGTACCAACATATTTATCATAAAAAAATAAAAAACAAAAATGTACTTCTCCCATTATTAGTTAGCATTATAGAAAACAAAACTAGATTTGATAGGACTGTTATTGTACCTTGATACTAAGTCCTACAATACAACTTTAGAAACTGCACAGCATGGCTTTACCAAAAGGATCGGTACCGTTCAACACTGTCATATTGTGAGTAACTGACAGTACAGCAGGGTCAGGGCAGAATTAATTATGGGATTTAAGGCCTTAAGGATTTTTCCTCTTTAAATACTTAGGCTTAACATCTTTATGTGTACATGTGAATAACAGACTTTTAAGAAATGCCAGTAGTCATAACAATACTATGAACTGGCTCTGTGACACAGAAATTCATCAATGGAATAAACTTTCCAATATAGTCAAAGAAGTGACTCTGTTGATTGCTTTCAGTGACATTTATGTGACTTCTATGGTGATGAGAAATGCATAATGGACTAAGGTGGTATTCAAACTCATTGGTGTCCACTGGAAAAGAACTGTTATGCAGCATACCTGCTTAGCAAAGCTGTGGATGATTTATAAAGGTTTGTACACAAAACTGGACCACATACAAGGTCTTGCCTCAGATGTAAGTGTTGTACTCCATGTATAGACTATGTATGCAAACTTCCCCTCTTGATCGTATGAGATTCTACAAGCCAGTACTATTGGAGTACTAGTTAGTCCCATTGGGATAACCTGGGTGGCAGCGACCTCATACACCAAAGTGGTGCTATACATGTCCACACAATGATCCCCTTCCTTACTAGCACTTGATTCTGTCTACAGTGAGCAACATACTGGTGATGCCTAAAGCAAAAAGAAAAACTCCAACATTTCTGTTGCATGACAGTAGTTTCTTACAGTGCAAGAAAAGGTAAAACCACACACAAACCTGTCTATTCTTCACACAGTGATGCAAGTGAGCACTAGATCCCATGGCAATGGCCTCTAGTTCACTTTCATGGCTAAAGAGTGAAACATTTTTATGAATCACTCCCAAACTTGATTGTAGATCACAGTGCAGTTGTGTCAGGCAGCTTATTAAGACTTACTAAACCATAATAAGTAGCTGCATGTTTGTAACTACCTAGTGAGGCCTACTATGCTTTACTAGACTGCCTGTCAATGCTGTCTTGTGTAACTTTGCCATGTTACACATTTCTTCCCTCTGTCTCAAGCACAGGACCACCTCATGCAAAGTAGTGTACTAGGCTCTCCTCTGCAACATTCAAGAAAACAGTAAGCAGTTTGTACATCATTGTGAAAAAATGCAGTTTGTGTCTATAAATCACAGAAGTTCACAGCAACGTGTCTGACATAAAGCGAATGATGTGTGTACTCATCATATCTACGCTCCCAGAGGCGAATGATGTGTCTACTCATCATATCTATGCTCCCAGAGGCGAATGATGTGTGTACTCATCATATCTATGCTCCCAGAGGTGAATGATGTGTGTACTCATCATATCTATGCTCCCAGAGGTGAATGATGTGTGTACTCATCATATCTATGCTCCCAGAGGCAAATGATGTATGTACTCATCATATCTATGACTCCCAGAGGTGAATGATGTGTGTACTCATCATATCTATGCTCCCAGAGGCGAATGATGTGTGTACTCATCATATCTATGACTCCCAGAGCTTGTTCCAAGCTTGTACCCTGATCTTGATTTTCTTATTGCCTTCCAGAAGAATAGGCTAGTAATGCAGTTTTATAACATCCTGTACTCTCTAACATCTTTTCTTGTAATGTACTTTAAATGAATTTTGAGCAAGCCGCTCAGTGAGCTACTCTAGACCCTGCCTTGTTAGGTGCAGACAAAGTCATTCCATTCCCTGTCTCATTTCCATTACAGTATAACTATAACTATGATCGTCTGTAGCCTGTCTGTTCTCCCCACCACTCTCTGCACCACCTGCACACCAGCAGGAAGTGATACTGACTAACACTACGATGATATCTATATACAGATCATTTTGTTTTCTCTTTGAGTATTACTAATACCAAAGTGTACTCATTTTCTGTCAAGTAAATGCTACATACCCATGCAACTGGACTGGACATGATTTATTTCTGGGACTGTGCATCATAAAAATTCATTTTGATAATACAATATATCTGGTTCTAGATTTTTGTTTAACCTATATCCTGCTGTAATTACTTATATTACTTGCATTCTGTATATATATATATATATATATATATATATATATATATATATATATATATATATGGGTCCCCTTCACATGGTCGACAGTTCATTTGATCGACTTTTATTTGGTCGACAATTCATATGGTCGACAGGCAAATTTGCCCCCCCTCCCCAATGTTGTGCGACCCTGGAGTTGATATATATATAGTTAGGGGGGTGTGGGGGGAGAATTCCCCCACATAAAACTGCTTGTCAATCAAATGAATTGTCGACCAAATAAAAGTCGATCAAATGAACTGTCGACCATGTGAAGTAGACCCATATATATATATATATATATATATATATATATATATATATATATATATATATATATATATATTGTGTGTGTGTGTGTGTGTGTGTGTGTTTGATTGCACAATCATTACATCAAATGTTTAGTTAGGAAGATTGTTTTACTGAACTGGTTCATTGCAGGATGATGGCATTTGTTTTGTAGGATTGCTACATAGTGGGGAGTGGGATTTTGCCCTTTCCCCACTGTTTTGCAATCTTGTAGTTGGTATATATTCTTAGGAGGAGTGTGAGGCATGGTCCAACACATGGGCTCCCTGTATTAAACGTTTTTTTTTTTTCTACAGAAGTGTCTTCTCCCAGCTTCTTATTTTATTGTCTTCATTTATTCAATGTGTAACCTCCCTGAGATGTTTAAATATTGCAGGAAAATGTTTCTGTTTTACTACAAACAGACTGACGACATATTATTCTTAAATAGTACCCACAAGCTGTAGGAACTTTGACTGATATCAGACTGACTATATATTATCAAAAGATAGTTTCCACAAACTGTAGAGACTCTGAAACCATGTTTCCAAGGAAATGTAGCCTACTCTAAGGTGCTGTGATCTTGAAGCAGGTTACAATTGGCTGTGGGTGAGTAGTTTCAGAATCCTTACAGTTGAACAAAATGGCATAATTCAAGAAACTGCATCTCAGATGTCTTTCCACTAGTTTTTGACATTTTTCAAATACTGCTAGATGTCATTGTTTGTTATCAGGGGTTATATACCTGGAAGACTGGTGGATAAAATGGATAGGTTGTAGTTGCCCTCTACTTTGGTGTTATTTCACTGTTATGGATGTCTGTACTATGCCAATACCATGTGTAAATGACAGGTTACTTCAATGTTGCACTTTCAGATTCTTGTCTAACACTTAAGTTAATATTTGAAGCATTAAATATCTTGACTTGCTTTGCAGGTTAGAACCTAGTATTTGTTACAAGTTGTTTTTTTCCCCCAAATTGTATTTCACTATGCATATCAAGCCAATGTCAAAATGCTAGAAGGAGATGATTGAATTTAAAGGCTTCCCTCCACATGCTTGAGGTGAAATTGCTTGAGCATTAATAGCCCGTCCTACAGAAACAAAATATGAATAGCATTAATGGTGAATGCTGTTATCCATAGGAAATCATTACCGTAGCAATTTCTAATTGTGCTTAAGCAATGATTTACTTCTTTAAGGAGATTTCTCCCTTCTTCAAGTTGGTGTGACCGTGCAGTTGGTGTATAAAATTTCCAGGATGTGGGACACTTGCCCCTCACATCGGAGTGTACAGGGGGGCTTGGACAAAAATAGGAGTTATTTGCCCTTTTATTTTTCGGTCATTTTTTTCCATTCTTTTGGAACATCAACTTTCAGGAAGTCAGTATTTCATAGCAGAACCAAAATTAAAAGGATAAAAAAACAGCACTCAGCCCCTGCATCAAAACACTTCTCTCTGTTCTAATAAAGCCAAATGCTTATTATTCAATGCATGCCCATCCAGTGGAAGACACCTGATATGTCTCTGTTAAATTCTTAGTTGCAAAGCATAGCTCTGGGTATCTTTTTATTTTAAGAATACAGGTGAAAAGAATGGACATTTAGATTAAAGAGTGCCGGAGTTTGATAACCGCTTTCATGAATGACAGTATTCCATGGTTAAGCAACTAATAAATGCCCAGGAATCTACTGCAGTAACTTTAATTCCCTCTAAGGGTGAAATCATGAGCTTACGTAGATAATAGTGTAACACTGTAAGTCGAAGCAAGTGACAGCCACAGGTGGCAAAGATGGATAATTACAGTATAACACAAAGCAGTAAAAAAAATCAGTAAGATTACAGCAACGACTTGATGAGTAATATAAATTCATCAGTCACATAATATGTTCACTGATCCAGAAAACTCTGTACTAATAAATTGCTTGATTCTGACAATGTACGATTCCAGACAATACAGGTGTTTTAAGATGTCTGTACTGACAAATATTTTTTTCCATCATTATTACATTTTTTTAGGTCAGATACCAAAAGCTTGTGCAAACATTTTCAGTCAAACTCATTTAAACAAGAAATCAAATGCTTCTTAGAAAAGCACATACCCATCTTTGCTCAAGAATTCTGGACAGAGGAAAAAATAATAGGAGAGACAAATGCCCAAAATCAGGGACAATTTTTAGCTGCTGTTCTAATCCACTTAAAAGGTTAATAGAACAGCAGGTTTTCTATAGTCATACATTTCCTGAACAATAAGAAGTGTGAAACTCTAATTTTTTGGCATTATTGTCTGTAATCCTTGATGATTTACATGAAATCAACAATTTTGCAAGGGACAGGGCAAAAGTATAAAACAAGGAAAATACTGCAAAAGAGGGACAATTTAGAAGTATGTTAAAGCATTACATACAGTTCCTTGTGAGAGTTTGAGTTAAATTTAGTGTACGGCGATACTCTGTTCCAGCAGCGTTTCCTTGCTCAGGTCTTCTTCCCTGATGGCAGATGTGGTGACAGAACAGGTGAAGCTTTTCCGCAGAAGCACAGCATACATCCTTCTGTGTTAGATGTCAGGTGTTGCCATTAGGCTGAATTATAAAGCTGTTTATAGAGAAGATTCAGGAATTATGACAGTGAATGCCCTAAGTTTTATAAAGTTTCAAAGTGTGGAGAGATAATTACAAATGAATAGGGCCATGCATCATTGCAGAAATAGCTATAAAAACAATACTGGTGGTGGTAGCTTTATTATTTTTACAGCAGTTTGGCATGCCATGGAAGAAATGTAACATGTTAAAACTTGAGGCACTGAAGTGTGTCACATTCACATTCATCAACCTAGAATGCAGGCTGAACAAATATCCTTCTCACTTTCTAGACGACAAAAATGTATTGAGATCTGTACCAAAAGCAAGGTACCCAGTCCATTAACACAGGGGCAAAGCTGTTATTCATGATACCTGGTGACTTAACATTTAAAGAACTTAAGCTATCAAAAGCTAAAGGGCATGGGAAGTTGGGAACCCAAAAGATGATATAATTATCCTGAAGTAACGGGTGTAATCTGTAGTTGTCACATTGAGTAGAACAATATAATTTATTTTTGAAAAGACAAGAAACTGTTTAGGAATGAATCTCCACCACTCATCTGAGCCTGAAAGACAAGCAGTGGGATGGTCTTATGGAAAAATAATACTCAAAGTAAAAAAGAGAGAGAGAAAAAAATCTTTTATGCATGCATGTATGTATGCATGCATGTATTTGCTGACCAGAGGGTGTCTTACACCTCTAAACTTTCTTCAGCTATGTTATGAGCTATGCAGATGGCATAGTTAGACAAAATACACATCTTGGAATGTTTTTACCTTTTCCAGTGTCAAGTAGAAGGAAATAAAGAAGACCGCTATCTTAAAATTACATATAAAGTTAAAACCAGGGCTAATTATTAGGTGCCAATACTTTAAACTAGCTGTAATAGACAATTAGAAGCTCTGACAATTACTACAAGAATAATTAAGCTAGATATTTTATGGTCAGTTTTGCCACCATGTCTGCTAACCATCCACCCCTTCTAATGTCCATTCATTTCCCCACAACTCAGGGAGTTCCTAGCACAGAGAAGAGAGCCAAATGGATCCAGGCAGCCACGTAAATGTTTTGTCTATCCTGGAAGCTAATGAATTGACATGGAAGATTAGATTAAACTCTGTCATTTTGCCTGGGTTGAATGGCTCCATACCTATTAGTAGTGTCCATATCTCAACAAATCAGTGACAAATCTCAACACAATCCACAACAAATTCAGAAATAATCAGGGACCCTTTTAAAATATGAATACGATTAACCTGAGACACTGACAGAATAAATAAAACAATGTGAATAAGTATATATTTTCTGAAGGAAAGAAGCCTATAACACTAATTATTGTCATTATTTGCTAAGTGCAATTCAACATTTTTCTTCAAAAGTTACCATTTTTAGGAGAGATAAGAGGGACTGAGCTAAAAGTTTTGTCAAAATCGGGGATGTCCCTGAATTTAGATCTGTGAAGTTTGGTTTGGTCTTAAGCACTGTTTCTTCCAAAATATAGTCAAACAATCCACTTCTGCTGAACTAATGAGCTCAGAAAAAAAAGTGAAACATGTCTTGTCTACAGCAACTGGGGATGGGCATTTTTGGCCTCTATACACTAGTAAAGACTTACAAAATAAAAAGGTGAAAAGACATGGGCTTTGGGAAGCCATGTGGCTGAAACAGTGGTATGCCGTTAAGGGGTTATTTCCATGTATTCCATGGACCTCCACTAAAGGAGGTTTAAGATATTGCACAGTGAAGATTCTAGGTTTGCTGAGTCTTTTTTTTTTTGCGTTCTTACGGATTTTGACATGTTCAGCTTTCACTCTTCTGTAATGCAGGCATATTGCTGACCTTTATCCACTGTCCATTCTTACTATATTACATGATTTAGCCCTGGGCATTTACTATGTGAGAGACAGAAGACATATTTTCTGATAACTGCTTTATCCTCTTAAAAATTTCAGGGAGCTAGACCCCATCTAGTTCAGCAGCAAGTAGAAGACAGAGATCAGTGATGGTTAGAACACCAGTATATCACAGAGGAACTGATCATTACCTGCTACATTAATACTACTACCACTAATAATAATAGTAATAATAATAACAGTTATAGCACTTGGAAAAATACAGCACTAACAGATAAGAGAAATAAGAAAAACCCAGTCAGAACAGAATGAGTTGGCTATGAAACTGAAAGATATACACATCCCAAATTCAAGGTACACCAAAAAACAGATAAAGAAAGAAGTTAAAAAGAAATATATTCATTCCCTTATGACTTCTGAGTTCCTTCCTCTTCATCTAAAAAATGTTAATTTATGAAACTGAAGGCATTAGCAACTATGCAGATTTTCAAGTAAAGCCCTGAAAGTAAGATACCACAATAAAATCTTTTTGTCCGGTGATAAAACATAAAAAATGAATCCATGCACATAAGGTTTAACATCGCAATTAAATGACCAATACTCTCTGATGGCTCAGAATTATTACTGCTTAGCCATGCATGACTATAACATATGGGCAACATTAGGGTAGAAAATTTACTGAATGCTGATGCAGAACTGCTCTGCTTTGTCTCTGCCTTCACAGCACTTGCTGTGGGTCACTGCTGTGGGACTGTGACAGATGTTTATTATATTGTCATTTTTTTTTGGAAAACTGAGATGGTGAATTAGTTATGTCAGTCATCCCTGGAGAAATACATAACCCTAAGCCATAAAGTCTGTTTTTTTACATTTTTTGTAAGCTGCAATTAAATGCAGCTGTCTGATATTTACTTTACTCATTTTAAATATATTTTCTTTTTTCCTTAATACTACAAAAAGAAAGATATTTTCATATGGTGTTTGCACTAATGCATGATATACAGCCATATGTACTCTGGTGAATATATGCTGTACCCTATCATGTACCTTTATATTCTTAAAGCAGTGCGTTTTATACATAAATGTATATACATTTTGCCACCTCCATTGATGTAAAGGGATAAAGCCCTGAATATGATCCAGCTGACCAAGTATGGATAGCAGCTCAGGTACCTGTTGCAGTTGTCAGTGGGGGGGGGGGGGCAGGATTGATGAGGCTTTATACTACTCTCTTCTGTTTTTGGGAGAAGGGAAGGGCATGTACCTGTGGCACACTGTCCATGGTAGAATCCCTTGGAAAGAACAGGGATTACATGGAGCTGCTTGCCTACAAGGAGAGCAGGGTCAATTTGTCACATCTTACAGAACCATGCTATATACCACTAAGAATCAGTGCATGTCAACCCAAACCCTTGGACACTACTAAACGTGCAAAGGTAGGCAGGGCTGCATAGAAAGCTGATCCTCCTCATAATGATGGCATCATGTCCAGTACACACGTCCTTCTCTCCCTCCAAACAAATGAATGATCCTAAGGACTCTCACACATATTGTGAATGAATGGGTCAATAGAGCAGCCAGGAGAGTAACCTTGATGGTCAATGAAGGAATGCAGTAAAAAAATTGATCGATCAATCAATAATAAGATAAATGTAGGCACCTTTTTTGTTAAATTAATTTTTGCAATTAAGTGGGTTTGTTAAGTCTACAGTCCTTTTTGCAAGGGTGACTGAAGGATACAGAATGTAAGTGGCAGTCAACAAGGTTCAGGTCCCAGTCTTCAGCTAAGTGCTTTAAAGACATCACTGTCTGAGTATATTACAGTAAGAACAGAAATGGCTTAGCATTGTGCAAAACACAGTTCTGTAAGTCTTAACTGATTCTGCCAAGGGAGAATTAGTCAATGAAATGAAAACAAGCAGTGGAATGTAAGATGAGTGATATAGTGCTGGACTAATAATAAACAACAGATTTAATGAAAATAACATAACCGACTTCATTAAGAATATGTTCTGTGGTTCATACCTCTCAACCTGGAAACATCAAAAATCTGGACAAGGCCCATGGAAAATAGGTACATATCTGTATGCTGATTAACATATAATCTGCATGCATAATTGCATAACCCCACCCACTCCAATGGAATTGTGGGATACCAACTTTCAAACGCAAACTGAAGAACAGACAACCAAAATATGGCACCAGAGTCCCCCTGCAGCCATTCCAATGTCCCGTTACCTGGTTGTTTTGCCCCATTTACCATAAACACTAATGTGTGCATACTACTTTACTTCTACAATGATTATTTGGATTTTATTTTTACATTTTGCAGAACAACAATGCACAAACACTAACAGACATCTGCTAAACAAAGCAATACTGTCTCACAATGAAAATAGACTTGGCATTAATACATTTTTGCCCTTGAAACTCACATTTATTGAAACAGCAATGAAACCCACACACCTCATCCAAAGAAAATGCATCTGGCCAGTGGTGGATAAAGATTACCTTTGGGCTGTTTTCAAATCATTGGCCCCTTGCACACAAAACAAGAAACATACATGTGTTCTTTTCTTTGATACACCTTCCTGACTTTATTAAGTTATATTCCTTGTATAATACAGCACACTTGCTAGACAGAGTGCATTTTAAATGCATTGTTTGAACATTTTTCCAGTAGGCTGTACTGTAGGCAATGAAACAAAATGCATGAACCATGACCAAACTGCCCAATTCAGAACAAATTCATTATAAAAGTCTACTTCCACACCCCACCCACACTTTAGCTAGAATGACAGTGTGTAAGCCATAGACATCTTGTACAGCTTCTCACACTTATCCTCAATTTCAGTTTTTTTTTTGGAGGGGGGAGTAAAAGGTCAAAAACCAGAGACACATTTTAAACATCTCTTGTATAATTTTGGAAAGTTGCTAGAATAAAATGTTGTGTTACCACCATGCATTTCACTGGCAAGTCTTGAACCCAGGACCCTATGCACTACAGTTAGAGCAACCTTTGGTACAGGGTTTACACACACACACACACACACACACACACACACACACACACACACACACACACACACACACACACACACACACACAGAGTTTTGTTTTATATTGGCCACTAGAAAACACAAGATTACAAAATGAAATTATTTTTTATTTACTTACTTACATATATATTTACTTGGGTGTCCAGCTGCAGACCCAGCATGTTGAAGTGCAATCTCATCTGTATGGTGGATGCTCTATAATCAGAATAAAGGCTCAGTGCCTACAAATATCTGTCACTTGGCTGACAAAGCTTTCACTTCCATGCCAGTATCACATATATGTTGGAATTCTGTGCAGAGATCATACCAACAATCTGTATGTATCCTTAATGCATCATAAGGCTTTACAGGTATGCAGCCGGCAAACTGCCTCCCACCAATATAGAAGTCACCAATATGAAAAGAAAAAAACATTCATTTTAAAATGCTATGAGCTAACTCAATATTCTGCAAGCCATAGTAGATACAGCCTTCTGTTTAAGAAACTGAATAGAACACATTTATGCATGATGATTTTAACCCCAAAAATCTGTATTTAATTATGTCAAACCATTTACAAGGAAATATTTTAACAATGTTGAAATATTTACCAGATTGCAGTCCCTGGTTTATAAATTGTTTTTTTCTCAGAAGAACTCACAAAACAATCAATGCATCAGTAATTAAAACTCTATGCTATAAGAGTGTGCAGATATCATTTATTCTAATAATGCTCCAGTGTTATAAATGTAGACCAGTTTCAATGTCCTATTACATCTTCATTAATATGGCTCTAGTAACATTGTATATTTTATAGGAGAACTTGACATATAATAATTACATACAGAAACCATGATGAAAGCAGTTATAAACACAGGCAAATTCATAGCAACTTATATAAAAGTAAAACCTCTTAATAACATGGAAGATTTTGACAAGCCAGCATTGCACTTGTGCATCACAGTAAGGTCTTTCTGATATTTGATGGCTTCTGTCACCCTACCTTCTCTATCCCTGCTCTGCTCAAAATCATCATCTCCCCTTACTGTCATTTGCTATGCTACTTTTACCTGTGCCTACTCTACTCTATCTATACATAGCCAGAGATGTTTTTTTTGTGACTCAGAGTCAGACATGTAGTTTTTTTAGCAAACATCAAGGTTATATTTCTGCCTTCATCTTTGTAATAAATGCATTGAATGAAACATACAGGTCCAGCTCACTTATTTACTTGAGTGTGTTGTTTTTCTCATACGTCCCACTATATGCTAGATAGCTCTCCATGGACCATTTCTATCCTGTTTTTTTTTCATATATATTTTGAGAGAATTCTGCCTTCAGAACAGGATTTGGTATTTGAAATAAATAACATTCTATGAACCTATTTGCTGCTTTTATTTTTTTCTGCTAATCATCTTATTTTTCTATAAATAGGCATAGCTTGAGCTTTTACTTATTTACTTTATAGCCTGGCATATGTACTTACTTTAGATTATCACACATACACATATGTACATACTTTAGATTATCTCTCACACACACACACACACACACACACACACACACACACACACACACACACACACACACACACACACACACACACACACACAGTTTGTTTCCTTACTTGCTGAGTCTTGATACCTTGTTCCTCCGAACAAAAAGAGTGCGTTCCGAACATAATCCATTAGTGCTGCTGCCAATAATCCATTAGTGCTGCTCCTGCTCACATTTGCAGCCAGGCCAGCTGGAAATGATGTGTGCATGACGTGAGCTCCTTGAGTTCAATTCTGACTGGCTGGTAGCCCTGATGGAGCTGACATCATCCTACACTTGATGACGTCAGCTCCAACAATGCGAAAATCAAAATAATTACAAAAACAAAAGAAAAAAAATCGTAAATGAAGAGGTGCCACTCGGGAATCATGGCACCCCTTCATTTGGATCCCAAAATTCGGCAAAAAACAAGTAATTCGGTATGGTTGGGAGGTATGCTGTGGTTTGGCATATATGTAATTTTGAAATAATGATATAATTGATAAATATGGCAAAATAGTTGCTCAAGGAACAATATCACAGTTGCTTAGATATTTCTAATCAAACTGCCAATTGTGCAGAAAATCTTCACTTCCAAGCTTTCACATTCATATCACAACTACTCCACAGATGGTTTGTTTTTTTGGCATTTTTGTGGGATAAAAAAGACATCCTTAAAGTGATTGTGCTTTGGTAAAACGCAGTGAAGTGTGGAAATTTAACAACAAAGGACAAGTCAGTACCACAAGGGAGTACGGCTAACATGAAAGTAAAATAGTACCAGGACTGAACATGAAGGTGAAGGGACAAGTGAGTGTCAACCATAAACAAGATATTAGGAGACACAGAAGTGGCTGAAATAAATAAAGGGGCAAGGTCACAATGCAGTGTCATGCAAATAAGAAGATGTACCAGTGCCACAAGTAAATTCAAGGATACAATCAAAGGAATGTTTCACAGGAATATAAGAGTGATAAGATAATGTAATGCAATGTGAGCACAAGGTTAATGAGATGCATGGTCACAAATGAAGGCAAGAGTGATGAACTGTGAAGTGTCACAAGTAAACACAAGGATGAATGGGGAGTGGTACATTTGTATACAAGGGTAAAAGGTAGTGCAGTGTCACAGGTGAACATGAGGGTAAAGGGACAGTTCAGTGTTAAAAGTGAACTCAAGGATTATGAGACTGTGCAATTCTACACCAGAAGATAGAGAAGAGGAGACAGGCCATTGTGCCACTCAAAACCATGAGGGCAAGGAGCGAGACCAGTGCGCCATGTAGGCAAAATGGTAGAAGAAACTGCAATGCCACAAGCAATACAATGTTAAGAAAATAACATATTACCACAAATGATCATGGATGCATGTATATATTTAAATATTAATCTGTGATATTGTATTCCTGGTTTAGTCCAACTAAACAAAGCTCATTTACTGTGAACTGCCATGAAGATGGCTGCACTCTCCCGGAATGGGGTAAACAATGACATTTCCTGCTTCCCACTGTTACATGAACTCAGAGGACAATTGACCACAACAGTCCTAAAGTTGTGTAGCTGACCAAATTGCATTTCAGTCAGAACTGGTATATATATATATATATATATATATATATAAATATAAATATATAGATCTACCTTACAAGCTCGACACTTCACAAGATCGACATTTAGAATGAGGAGACCACAAGACCGATGGAGCAGATAACCGACAGCTTGTAATCCCGACAGCGAAAACACTGACATGGGAAACGTGTGAGCGCAACTTGGTAAGTATGCGATAATGAGGGACTTATGGTTAGGGTGCAGGTAAGGTAAGTGTGCGATAGTGAGGGATTTAGGGTTAGGGTGCGGGTAAGGTAAGAGTGCGATAGTGAGGGACTTGAGGGTTAGGGGTGGATTAAGTGAGTTAGGGTTAGGGTGCGCTGATTAAGTGAGTTAGGGTTAGGGTGCGGATAAGGTAAGTGTGCAATAGTGACGGACCTTAGGGTTAGGGTTTGAGTTAAGGTTAGTGCATAGATAGTTGTGTGTAAGGTGTAGTGTAGGTTTTTAGGTTGTTGGTGTGCTTGTGTTGTGTGGAACAGCGAACTTTTTGTTTTGTTAACTGTTGGGATTGTGGTTTGTCGGGCATGTGAACTTTCGTGTATTTGGGGTTTCATTCTTGTGGTATCATCGTTCTAAATGTCGATCTTGTGAAGTGTCGAGCTTTTAAGGTAGATATATATATATATATATATATATATATATATATATATAAATATAAATATAAATATATATATATATAAAAATATAAATATATATATATATATATATATGAGTGTGTGTGTGTGTGTGTGTGTCTGTCTGTCTCTCTGTCTATCAATCTAGCTATTGCATTTAGACTTGCCTTTATTTATTTATTTGCTTACTTTATAAATCCTGAAAGTCCAGCTGAACAAAAAAAAAAATTTCAGTGGAGGTTCATGAAGAAAAAAATTAACAGAATATAGTAGCAGCAATGTGACAGCCTTTAACTGACTATAGTAACAGCAATGTGAGAGTCACAGATTCAGAAAAGTATAAAAAACATCAGAGGTGCAAAGTACAGACTATAGAGAGTTAGCAGGTGAGCCTTTAAGTGAAAATTCATATGTCAACAAAAATTAGACAAAGTTAAATAAATGATAGAGCTACACATAACATCTGCATGGCATAGCTCAGTTTTGAATGAATGGTAAAAGAACAGGAAAACTCATTTCAATATAAGTATAGTATATTGCCTGGATAACTAAGGGGCAGCTAGAGTTGTCCAGGATAGGAAGAGCATATGCATGCTTGCGCACTTACACACACACACACACACACACACACACACACACACACACACACACACACACACACACACACACACACACACACACACATCTACATATAAGTTAGCCTGGCTTGCACTTTCAAAGGATGTATGAGTACCACTTCATTTATCAGGTTAATACATTAAATGAATAAATTAAATTATTAAATTAAGTGATTGGTTGTCTGGATGAAGGGTGAACCTAGTCTTCTCATATTAGACAATCCAGTTGAAGAAATTACGGATTGTTGTACTGGCTAGGGGATGTTTGCCATCAGAGTGGATCTTTTCAAAATATGCCCTACCTTTTGCTTCTAGTACTGCTTTCTTTTTCTGATGTTATATATGGGGGCATTCAGAAACACATAATGCCTGTTTAATCCTGTTTCAGGCAGTATTTTCCAGTATATTATGAAGGGCAATTCAAATGTCTCTGTACTTCTACAGTGGCATGAAGCCTATGTCAATGACCAAAACTACAGACTGCTGGATAACAATGCATGCAAATACAGCAATTGAGGGTGATTTATTTGACACAATGCACCTATTCCTCATTTTATACTGATAACACACTCAGAATATTTAAAGAAAGGTTCAGTGAACATTTCCTTGACAAAAAATGTGGCATGCAGGGAAGTGTGTTCTATAAGCACTCATGAATCTACTCATAGACTAGGTTTGTCTTTATTGGTATTGATAGGATAACACCTAATGCTAGACATATGACTGATTTACAAGCAGTTTTGGATATTTCAATCATTAGTACTGGAACATTCCCCTTGTCTAAATGAACAATATTGAAGCAATCTTTTTTGTTGTGTCTCATATCTTTCGCTTACCATGAAAAATAAATAATATTCTCTTCCTTCATTTAGCCAAAATTCAGTAGGTCTCTGTTTCTATCTTTCCCTCAATTGCTCATAGTTGCCAGTATTAACTATATAGCCAGTATATATTGTGGAATCAATTGTTTGATTTTAGTTACATAGGAATACTGGTCTGATTTGCTACTTTAAAAACATCCATAAGGCCTGAATGATGTTCTTTAATTTAGTTTTTGTTCTACTTTTCTGTTTTTTATCATATTATATATATTTCCCTGTAAGTTTTGGACTTCTGATTTACTTTATGTAATTTCTTTAAAACAAAATTATTTGTGCACAATACTTCATGTGATCATTTCATAAATGAATCTTGATGGCAATGCTTCTTCATTTATACTGAAGAAACATTTGGCAAAACTGGTGTGTGGCCTTTGTTGTTGATGTTATTTAGGTTGTTGATAATGAAATAATTTGAGTGCTGAGTGCTGTGCATTTAATTCATTTTAGATGTAATGTACATGTATACATATCAAGCATCTTAACACTAATCAGTCTGAATGAAAAACAAAACAAAAAACAAATAGTCCAAATGA